>NC_056725.1:1095634397-1095734397 GCF_019279795.1 Protopterus annectens | reverse complement strand
CCCAAAGACCAATCTCTTATGTGAAGATTTAAAGGTAATCTAGGTTTGTTGGAATAATAAATATATCTCCAAATTAAAGAAGTAAACTCTCTTATAATATTTTTAGGGAGAGGAAGAGAGAGAGAGTTTGTATTATATATAAATTAAAATGATTACACTACCAAAAATGTAAGGAAAATTTCTCTAAACTTGTTTCATTTAGTAATACGATTCTTTATGGAAGTTAAACTATTGTTCTAATTAAAAGTTATTATATTATTAGTATTATCTGTTAAGGTTATGCCTAAATTACTTTTTTGTCTTCTACAATATAGTTAGGAAATTGTTCATCTATGTCAAGAGTTTTGGAATTTATAATTACAACTGTTTTGCTTTCATTAAAACCAAGTCCAGATTTCTTTTGAAAGATTTCTACTGCATTAAAAACAGCAGAGAGAGAGAGAGAATGATTACTATCATTCAAAGTCAAAAGAATATCATGTGCAAAGAGTTGGATTTTGGAATTTAAATTCTTCTTTATCTGTATGCCTTCAATATTTAAATTTGATCTTATATCATTTGCAAATGGTTCCAAAACTAAATTAATAAGTTGTAGAAATTATTTGAAAAATTACATTCCTCTAAAGCTAATAAAAGGTACTTCCAATTAAATGAGTCAAAGGCACTATTAATGTCTAAACTTATTAATGTTAACTTGTCTTTTGTATAATTAGCATAATCAATGATTAATATTCTTTTAATATTGCCATAGGAATTCCTATTTATTATTAATCCAGTTTGGTCAGTGTTAACCAAAATAGTAGAAATTGCTGTATTCTATTAGTATAAATAGCAGTAAATATTTTATAGTCAATATTTAATAGTGATATTGGTCTATAAGAAAAACAACAATTTGCAGACTCTTTATCAACTTTTAAAATTGGGGATATAATAGTGTATTTCCAAGATGGTGGGACTTTTATGAGATCTTTATCTTTGATAATTTAAACAAAATACTTAAATAATCTTTAGCCATTAGTTTCTAAAGTTTGGGTATTATACCATCATTATCAGGAGCCTTATTAGGTTTTAGTTTATTAATTTGTGCTTTAAGTTCAGACATTAAAACAGGCCTATCAATCAAATTAATCTGGTCTTCAGATAATTTATTTTTAGTATGATTTCGAAAAAAGTTTTAATTACTTCTTGTGACTCTCTTGTTGGGTTATACTGATTAATTTTATTGAAGTTAGTCTTAAATGCTGCTAGAATGTCCTCCATTTCTTTATGATTAGCAGAATATAGTTCTTTGATATTAGATTTAATAGGCATTTTTGTTCTAGTAGCAAACGTATGCATGGATCTAGGATTTACAGAATAGTTATTTATTTTAATCTCTTCTAAATTAATCCTAATTTTATGATTTAAAATGTCCAAGTATTTCCCATTTAAATTAATAACTTCTTTTGTCAAATTATTATTCCCTTTTTGACTAATTCTAGCTCATTTTTCCTGTAGATCTACCAGTTCCTTATCCCATTGCTTTTTCTTTCAAGCATACCAACTCATAACTTTAACATATAAATATGCTTTTAGAGCATCTCAAATAAATCTCGGAGATATCTTCTGTATAATTAATTTGTATAAAGGTCTGAATTTATTTATTAAATATTTCTTTAAAATCCTTCAATTTGGTTATATAAGCAGGTATCCTTTTACGGGGATATTGTTAAAAGTCAGTACAATCTCAAAAGTTATGGCATTATGGTCAGAAAGCGGACATGATACTACTTAAACCTGACCTAATTTAGTGGTTAAATCATTTAAAACATATACTCCATCTATTTTTGATTGTGATCTATGCCTATGTGAAAAATGGGTAAAAAAAGTGATTCTGAGTCTGAAAACTCATTAATATTTATAATATGAAATAAATCTATAAATTCTATTAATGCTTTTGTTGAAGCTGGTATCTTATGCTTTCTGATAGTGTCTTCATCCTTTAATATACAGTTAAAATCTCCTGCTGATACAATGTTGCCTTTTGATATTTGAATAATCTGATCTAATTGATACTTAACAGTTTTAACTTCTATTCCAGGGATCTAGTATGCACTGATGAAAGTATATAATTTTCTTTTGATTTCTAGTGTTACTGAACAAAACATTCTTTTGTCATTGTTGTACAGACATATGATTTTAGGTTTATGTATAGAGTGTTTCTACAAAATAGCTACCCCTCTTTTTTCTGGTTATACTGAGAGCTAGATAAGACAATGTAAAATTTAGTATTAAGTCTATGTCTTCTTTTAACAAATGTGTTTTCTATAAAAAAAATCTGAGAATTAAATAACTTTAAATATTTGTTTAAACTACCCCTCTTGCAACCATTATTTAATTCATTAATATTATCGTATAGTAAGACTAAATATTCCAGAAGTATAATGTTAACAATGAATCACTCCCAAAAATCTTGAAATGTTTACTGAAAGATGTACATCCAGCAAGCTTGAAATTATTAACTATATTACTATTAGTGATAGTAGACACCAATAAAAGACAACATATTTCACAAACAAATAAACTTCTATTATCCCTCTTTCCCCTCATGGAGTCCAACACTCCTAGTTTGAAAAGAATCTATTCAAACATTCTCACCAATCAACAAGAATTAGTCCAAAACCCCTCTACTACTTTTGAAACAATATTATCATTGAAAAAGAGCAATTAAAAATATCACGTACTAAAAACAATTAGTCTGTTCTGTCTTAATGTATCTATATAATGATATAATTTTTCAAATTACAAAGGGAGAAAGATGTACAAGATAGTTCTCCACTGAAAAGGGAAGTAATCACCTGAAATTCTGAAAAGCTGCTCGACTGAACATCCACTCCTCTAAGGCACAAATAAATTCACAATTTATAGTGACATGGTAAGGAGACATGAAGCTGTGATATTCAACAACCAGAAAAGACAGAAATTAACTTCATGAATCTACTAATCACTGGCAATAAAAGTAGTTAGGATGCTTTTTTATGCTAGCCAACTAAGATGTTTTAAAAACTTAAGTTCAAACTAAGTGACAAGCTGAAAATTCTTGTTCCATATTGCCATTTATGTTAGAAGTAAAACAATGTAAAGCCATAGCTTTCTTGTACGACTAATGATTTAAGTAAGGTGATAACTGTCACATAACAATGAGCTCATATTCATGGTCCTGAACGTGTTCGACACCACATTATCACCACTAAAATACAAATCACATGCTATCCATAGTTTCACAGCCCCTGTGGAGGTCAGCATTGGTTGTGTATGCAGAAAACAATAATGTCCCTTGGTATACATCTACAGAAGTATACCTTAGAACCTCACTCCCATCAGTTTATAAATATATACAGAGTAGTAGTGTATAGCTAACGAGCTATTCAGAAGTCCCAGTTAAACGAAAAGACCGCACAGGCACTGTTGCTGATAATCTCCTTCTTTATTTCTCACACTGGGACTTCTGAATAGCTCGTTAGCTATACACTACTTCTTTGTTGGACTTTCCAGTTGGTTTTTTAATTTGTGGATATATACAGAGTAACAAGACAAGTAGGTCAAGCATGTGAAGAGCATAGCTACAATTACACCTTCAAATATTAAAAAGGTTCACTGATTTTCTGGTGCTGCATCCCTCCTCAGTTGTGTGGTTCTGATAAGCATGATGCAGTAATACTCTGCTGAACTATTATAACACAATCATGTCCTACTGTGGCAAAAAAGGTAAAAAATGTTATCACTGTAAAGCAGTTAATTATCATGTTCTCTACTTAGGCTTCTCTAACCATGGCAGTCAGCTACACAGACATCTGTTAACATCACTGGAACTGCAGTCTACAAAATCTGAAGTGCTGGCATTTTCTCTGGTTCCCCATCCAAATCAGATATGATTGGCTTTGTAGGTGACTGGAGACTTGCATCTGAGTTCCAGTGGACCACAGTTCCACAATGACACTGTCAACCTGCACTATACAATGGGCCCATGGCACTGCTTTCTGTGAAGATCATGTATGGTGTTGCACAATGTTGGCTAACTTTTGATTCATTTATACTTATGCAGACATTGAGAACTACATGTGAACAATGCACATAATAACAGAATGCTAATATTACATAATACAAGTGAAGCATGCACTGCACCATTACTGCTTGTTTCAAACAACAGCAATAAACACACAGTGACATAACAAAATTACAGCTAATCATAGCTTATATGCAACACTCATTTCCTTTGGTTTAATTAAAATGTTTCCATTTATAAGATTCAGCCTGTTTTCCTCAACTACACTGCTTGGAAAAAGCACCGCACATTTCCATTACAAAATTTCCGGTAAGAGAAAAACTCTATTGTACATCTGTTTAATATAATACTAAGATGTCCGACAGATATTTAAACTAATTATGTTTACCCTGATCTTGGCAGCACTTGAGTTTTAACTTCCTTTAAGATTCAATGATTCGTTAGACAGAACGGTGCTCTTAAATCTGTTCAGTACTCCTACCCTTTGACCTTCCACACTGAGCATCTGAACTTCCCACTTTCTTCAGAGTGACAGCTGAGAACACTCACTCATTATTTTCACTAAACCATGAAAGGCTTGCGACCACAGTGGGAAACCACACCAAGTTTAAATAACCCAGAAAAAAAGAAGGACAAGCTTTAACACTACCAAGTAAGTGCTCAAGCTCAATATACTTGGATTTAGTAGAGCCGTTGTTTGTGGCTTTCTGATAGAGCAAAGTGCTGTTCTCCCCTTCTTTTCACCAAAATGAACATATTCACACTCTCTATTCTCCCTACAGTCACAACACATCAATCAGCCTGCCACCAATAATCAACATAAATAAAAAATAAAAATATAGATGAAGAAGGAGAGATGAAGGTAGGGATAAGAAGAAAAAAAACCTCAACAGACAACACCAGTCATAAGCATCAAATCCAACCTCCAATATCCCAACAAATAAATAACACCACCTTAAAACGAGCAAATTAAAAGATTAGACACATTCACAGATCTGAAATCAAACACATCAACAATACTATTATTTAACAGCTCTAACCCTTACAACAATGACCAAAACATGAAAAACAGGTACCTCTCACTATAAATAAACCACCCATACCTCAGTCAAAACATCAGTGAAACATAACTACTAACATATTTCTCAAAACTGCAATACAGATCTTTAGATATTAAAATAATGAAGGCAAGCCAAGTTAACTAACTAAATCACTGTTAACACTGTTATACTTAAATTGATACAGTAACTTTATGAGAGAGAAGTAAAGGAAACTTTAATTTACATAGTAAGTTTTGATAAAATAACAGTAGTAAAAGAGTTAATAATGCTATGTTTACTTAACCAAAGAAAATGTATAATAACCAAAGACAATGTATAAGTAATAGTTATAAGAAGTTATATGTTAGTTAAGTTAAACATGAAATTAAAGTAAGAATAAAACCTTAATTACCTAATGAACAACGCAAGTGTCCTCTTTTGCTTTTTAAGACTATTTAGAAAAAAATGGGTAACTTTTATCATGAGAAAATATAATTACACTTGCATGATAAGGTTAAATGATATTAAGCAAACCAGCTTAAAAGTCATTTTTCTTTTAATTTCTTTATCTTTTTACTAATTTCCATCCATTTATTTTGGCTTGTCCTTTCAATGAGCTGCTGTTCCAGGCCATATCTTCTATTTGTTATAGTATATTATTAGATTTTAGAAAAGTCATAGCAGTGTCCAATTCTTTCAAGATTTAGCTTAATCAGGAACAAATATTTTAAGTCTAGCAGGGAATAGCAAGTGAACGCTAATCTGGCTTTTCTTGAGTTCTTTTATTAAAGGTAAAATGCATTTCCTCTTAGACATCACAGCAGCAGAATAATCACTGTCAAACCTTATTATTCTATCTTTTATCTTGAGAGGGAAATTTAGAAAAGGCTGTTTTAAGGATTAATTTGTCATGAGATGAAATAAAATTCACAATGGTAGATCTTGGTGAAGGATTATTTTTTGAGGAAGATGCTGCTAAAGATCTATGTGCTCTTTCTATACCATACGATACTGCTTCAGTCAAGTCTAAAACTTTCGGGAGGCAGGAAGTTAAAAAGTTTGCCATGCTTCCTCCCCCTATTTTTTGAGGCAAACCAAAGGTACGAATGTTGTTTCGCTGAGACCTGTTTTCCAGATCATCTATTTTATTCAGTAAAGTATTTTGCTTCAGAAGGAATTCAGTGTATTTCCATCTTCAGATAATCTCCCTTCCATATTATTCAAGGCATCTTTATTCTAGATATTTGAGATTTCTGTTGTTTTAAAGTCTCATGGATTTGTTCCATCTGTTTTGAGCACTTCTCTTTAAAGTTATCTAATTTGTTGTCCATTTTCAGTGAAAGTTTTTGCATGTTATTTAGAACAGATTGAAGTTTCTTTTTCAAAGAGGAGTCTTGAGAATTTTTTTGAGACTCATTTCAGGATTATGAATGAAGAAATTTTCCATATAAAAAAAAATGACAGGAAAATAATGAGCTATATTTTTTGATAATATCCTTCAGAACACCTTAAGGTAGTTATACTCAGAAAAATCAATTAGGATAATTTAGAAATATAATTTCCTGTCAGAAACAGAAATAAAGTAGCAGAGCAGGAAAATCTGCTACTAGCCTGTCAGCATCCTAGCCACACACCCCTCTTATTTTTTCTGACAAAGCATCAAGGATTGCAGTCAATAAACACTGATGGAAACATAAATTTCAGACTTTATATCCTTTAGAAAACGCATGCTAATAGAGAAACTATTCTAGCAACTTTCAAAGTGTATAAGGGCACTTTTTTAAAATCTGTCCCTATTTTTGGACCTTTGGCCCCTCACTATTTTTGGCTTTGTCCTTGACTCTTCCATTATAAAGTTGAGAGTTGTGAAAATATGATGTTTAAAGAAAATATTCTAACCATTCTACCCTATGCAGGGCTATCTCAGACAACAAGCACAGCATATATGTATGCCTGTATGTGTAGATATACATGCATATGTGTAGGTATGTGTGCATGTGTATTATCTATACACAGGAATATTTATATCTACCCATGCATGCTCTCACACACACACACAGAGGTAAATGGCAATATCAGGACAAAAGAAATTATGGCAGGAGAAACTTGTACTGCCAAATCAGATACTCAAGATAAACCTGCATGGAAACATGAAGATTATGGTCTAGCAGAACACTGCAGCCCACTCCAGCTTTCATTTAAACACCACATTCAGGATGCAAATGTCTAGTGAAGTCCTGACTGTATACTGTAACAATGGCTAATAATTATCACAAATAAAGATGTCAGAGAAAAAAATCATGTGAGCAATCATGTTAAACCAGGAACTGTATCAACTCCCTTTGTAGCTGTTCTTCCATTCCTTTCTGCTTTGTTCCACACCATTATCCACCTATATCAGCCACACTTAAATGTTTCCCACTAACGTTATTGCTCCATTTCCTCTAAGATGACCTTCCATAGCCTAAGTGTCCTCTCTGTGAAATATTTTCTTACATTACTCTTGAATACTCCTCCTCGCACCTTTCTCACCTGTACCTCTCAGAACTCAAACGTTCCAGCAGGGATGACAGTAAGACACAACACAGAATATTTTAAGTCGTCCATAAGTAAAGTGAGGCTTGAAGGTCCCATGACAATTTTAATAAACTTATTCATAACAATGAGCATGAAAATGAATCAGATGTGACAAAAGCTACTTCTCTACATGATTCTCATTTTTTCAAGTGAAAGAAAACAAGCAAAAAGCCGCTGTGGCTGAACTGGACAATAACAGTTCAAGTGACACAGTATTTGAGCATCAATCTCAAGTGCACTTAAGCTGTCAAACAATACTTTCCATGAACTAAACTTGGGAAATTAAAACACAAGTTGTCATCTTGTATTGTTTACTTTGGTAGACTGCATTATGCCGTGAGACCTATGCTAACCTATTTTCAGGGAGACATGACAAGGTATATTAACTGACTAAGGGTAATTTGGTTATGACACTTGGGGAAATTCCTCTATTCCAACACTTGGGAAATTCCTCTATTCCTGTTTTGAGTATCATGGGATCTTTAGCACCTAGCTGAGCTACTACTAACATTGACAAATTTCACCTTTGTACAACATTTCATCCAACAGACAGAACTGCAGGTGTGTATGCCTCATTCTCCACTTTACTGATTAAAGTGTTCTACAGTGGCAATATAGGAAAGTGAATCCAAGCACCTGTTATGAGGATCTAGTCAAATGAGATCTTTACAAAAAAAGGTATGGGTTTCCATACCAAAATGCTTAAGTTTGAAAAAAATTCAGGCAGAAGGAATGGTAACTACATTAATATTTTCGACTGTCAGAGGCAAAACACAAGCTCAAAATAAAGCAATATTCTATGCTGTAAAGGTAAATTTTCTAAACAAAATCAGCAGGGATCAAGAGTTCCAAAGATAAGAATTAATGCAAAAAGGAAGGAAACGTTTAGTAAACACAACCATGTTTCTGTCAACTCACAGAAGACTGTACTGACCAATATTTTTACATGGACGCACATAAATTCTACAATTTTATTTATCTAACATTTGATATTGAGTAAGAGCTGAAATAGACCTTCAGACCTTTTTGATCAGCTGAAAGAAACTCCTTTTACTTTTGTCCTCAAGATGAAGTGACTGTAAGAATAGCAAGATCTGTATAGATGAGAAAGTCAAAACCACAGAAAGAAAGAAATGGTCACTGATTAAAGAAAAAGGGGTTCCATGGTAATGCAGTGAAAACCACTACAAAGAGTTAAGTTAACTGCAACACAAGTAATTTACTTGCTTTTAAACTTCATACATTCCTGTGAGTGCAATGTGCCTCTCCACACAGCCACATGCAGAAGGTATCACCCTCTACACCCATAATTTTTTTCTGCCATTTTATTTTGTCCATAATGCCTGCTGGTCATTAGGCCCCTTCTGGCAAATTAACTAATTCATTCCCTATCACCATGGATGGAGGTCATCCAGGATAGGGCATCATTTAGACAGCCATCAAGAGTGGTATGGCTTTTTAATACTTGTATCGTACCCCCCTCCCCGTATATACTTGGGTTGACTGTGGTAGCCTTGTATTCAAGCATCCCCATCCCTCCCCAGAAAGCATAAGCAGCTGTTTCCCTTGTCTCCATCAGGGAGCTCACAACAAATTCCATGAGCCACCTAGTGGGCAGACTTTTCCACATCCCCTGGAAAAAGTGTGCAGTCCACATTTCTTCAATCCTCACCCTCCGTGCTTGGCTCCTTCAGTGCCAGGGCTTCTAACTAAACTCTGGTCATCTGAATCACAGTAAGGCCTCCATCTCTCCACGTACTTGAGCCAGGATAACTTCCAAATTTAACTTAATCAAAATCATGGGGCAAGGATAAACCTAGATCACATCAAGCTCATTTGAAGAATGAGCATTTCAGCCAAGTGCATATTATCAAGTATTTGATCATCCTTTTATATACTGAGAAAGGTTTTTCAATCTGTTGATAAGTGCCATGTGATTAACATTCACCTAAGCTACTACTAACACTGGCAGACAGGACCTTGGTTCGATAATTCATCTAAGAGACAGCACTGCAGGTGTATACGACACATTTCCCACTCACCTGGTTACAGTGTACTACTGACAAGGAATATACGAAAATCTTCCCATCTACCAACAGAACACAATACTTGAATCAAAGTATGTTTTTTATGAAGGACAGCACTCAAGAAATGTATCCACCTTTTCCTCATGATGCAGTGAAGTGTCAATAATGGCATATGACCCAAAATACCTATAAGTAGGAAAAGAACCAAAAGCCCTCTGATAATGTACCTTAAGCAATACTATAACTTGTTAACCATGGACACAGACATATAGCTGGGGCTTCTATTCAGACAAGCAAGCACTCTATGGAAATGTTTTTCTGGCATTAAAAGAAACAAAGGCATCTGTTTGATATGATGCAGACCATAGCAGTAATGGATGTATTAAGAAGCCAGGTAAGGTGGCTGCACAAATACATCATTCTGCCTTAGGGATGAGCATACTCTGTGGCTGTCTAGAGTGCTGCTGTTGGGATTTGAAGAACCATAATTTCCTGTACTATCTGCATTTTTAAGGTATCTTTAGGCATAGCATTAGGAATCACTGCTAATCATAAGCCAAAGCTGTATTTTTGTATTATGCCTGTAGCATAATCATAACTGTCACACAGTGCTTCCTCAGCTTTACTCTGTTTGGTAAGTCCATGTATGTTTTTTCTGTATTATTTGAGGGGTGGAGTTAGCCCCACTAAACTCTGACCTAAAGTGCCAGAAAAGCTTCTTACATGAGACTAAATTCCCCAAGGGACATTGTGGTCATCATCACAGTAGTCTCATATGACATCTGAAATGTGCCTGCACAGACTGAAGTCTTCATAGAAGACAAAGTGGTAAAGTGAAGTAAAAGTGCCAGCTTTGGAAACTGAAAAATATCAGCTGTCTACTAATGGTTACAGAGTTTGTAGATCAGAATTAGAAAAACATTTTTTTCCACGCAAGACTGGCATAGGTGAATTCAGATTTGCTACCATTACACTTGCTGGTGTAAATGTTGTTCTGTACTTTTTGGCTTTAAACAAGTATCGCTAAACGGAGTTCAAATGGTGGGAATAACAAGACTGTAAAGAGATATATGCGGTATATGTTACCTATACTTTTACAAATTAGTATTTAAATAGAAAACATCCTGGTGTACTTAACATACAGGTAGTGATCTGCTTTCTAGAATGCTGCTGGAAATATATATATATATATATATATATATATATATATGTGTATGTATGTATATATATATATATATATATATATATATGTATATGTATATTTGTTAATGTAGTTATCTGCATAGGTTCATAGGTTTGTCAAATCCAAAGATCCCATGACGGAGCTTACTTAGGAGAAACCACATTATCCATTTTTTTATTTAAGGTGTGAATTGATGGACTTAATTTAATTAATGGTGAAGCTTATTCCACTGTTGTTCAAGTACTTGAGATAGTCACAGTGTGACTGATATACTGAGGGTGGACATTCTATGTAATATGTTCTTCAACTGTAAGTATGTTTGCAATATTTTAATTGCTAGGATTCTTCATCTGTAACTATGTCTGTAATATTTTAATTTGTGGAGCTTTTCTCCTCGGGCCTCTGCTGAAAATGGACCTGCGTCCAGTCGGACATTCCCGTTCAACAAATGTAAATTAATAAATAATAAATAAATATTAATAATTCAAGTTACCAGGAGGGTGTTCTAGCCAAAGAGGTTTCTAACAGTAAAGGTCCTTTTAATGCTCTTTACATCAGGCACTGGGCTCCAAGAAGACAACAAGATACAAAGATGTGGGGGTGCTTTGACTCTAGGATAAGCCTTGAAGCTCTTTGGTTCTTTTTGTCAGAAATCTTTTTATCTTCAGCTTCATGTGAACAGGTCACACAGCAGAGTAAAGTAATCTATAGCCAGACTGATAAAATGTGTATAAATGAGGATAACTGTACTGGGTTAGGTTATGGAGGTTTTCCATTGTCTGTCTGAATAAGTTCCATGACGACTCTGTGTCACTTTGCACAATAGTGCTTGCGAGGTTGACTTGTCTGTAATTGCTGCAACAGCCTCACTGGGAAGAAAAAGTTCACAGTACCCTGCTTCTAGATATCAGAGACACAGCTATATTTTTACTCTTCCATTAAGTACGTACATAAAGAAAAACAGCAAATGTTTTTTAAGGGCCCAGATTAGGCTTCTTGGTAGCTCTTCTGATCCCAAGGAACTGGTGTCTCTGCATGTATATATGTAAACCAACCAGCATATGAGTAAACAGTTATGTCAGTTTCATGTGTTAGTGTTTACAGAGTTACTGTTATGTTTACAAAAAATTTTGCTAAATGTTCACTTTCCATTTTAAATGTTCTCTTTGTCTTTATTTTAGGATAGCAGTAGAAAAGAGCAAATCACTGCCTAGTAAACATGCTTTGGTTGGCTACACTCTTCCAAAATGTCTTGCTCATTGCACTGAACCATCACCTCAGTGGATGCTCACATAGGTTCAAAGGTAAATATTATAGCAATAACCCACGCCTGGGTGTGGGTAATGCTGGATTTACCCACGGTTGGCGTGGTTTGCTCTAGAGGGCAAAGCCCGAGTGGCCAAACAAAGCCAACCATGGGTAAATCCAGCATTACCCACACCCAGAAGTGGGTTATTGCTATTATACAATGACATTATTTAAGAAAAAAAATAATTACCTTTCTTAAATAATGGCATTGTATAATGCCTCCTTGCTGCCCTTCCGCAGCTGTCTGGTATTCTGCGGCAGTTCTGATGTACTGCGCATGCGTATGCCTACGCAGTACATCAGAGCTGTGGGTAAAAGCAACGAGAAACCAAGATCTGCGTTGCTTTTTACTGTTTTGCTATGTTAAATGGGTTTAACATAGTGAGACAGCTTTAAAATAAGCACTCTGTTGCTTATTTTAAAGCTGTCTCATATTAAACCCATTTAACATAGTAACAGTTTGTAAAAAGCAACGGAGATCTCCGTTGCTTTTTACAAACTGTTTTGCTATGTTAAATGGGTTTAACATAGTGAGACAGCTTTCAAATAAGCAACGGAGATCTCCATTGCTTATTTTAAAGCTGTCTTGCTATGTTAAACCCATTTAACATAGCGAGACAGGTTTAAAAAAAAAGCAACGGAGAAAGAAAGATCTCCGTTGCTTTTTACACACTGTCTCGCTATGTTAAAGGAGTTTAACATAGCGAGACAGCTTTAAAAAAAGCAACGGAGATGTCTGTTGCTTTTTTTAAAGCTGTCTTGCTATGTTAAACTCCTTTAACATAGCGAGACAGTGTTTTAAAAAAGACTTATAGTAATGGAAAAAGTCCGGGCGACCGGACCTTTTTCCATTAGTATAAGTCGATTTACAATGTACACGCTGACCAATCAGCATGCACGTTTTGGAATATTAATAGGGGGTCATGGTATAATAGAAAATCTGCCCTAGCAGGCCATTTTAAGCCTATTTAATTACCCTTTGTGTGCTTGAATTAACCTATCCCATTTGGTTATATATTGGCCTTACCCATCACATGGCTGATAATTATACATTACCTCTAATGTGAATAACTGGATCACACCAAAGATAATTTGAGGAGACCCATGCACAGGATAAATCATTTAGGATCTGCCTCTGTCCATTAGTAGTATAGGGTGCAGTCATGGGGTACATTTTCTGTCTCCCATCCACAGATCTAAGTTGCACTTGAATATGGTCAAGGATGAACTTTGATTTATGTGGATATGAAGTCTGTTCCACAGAGTGGTATCCTCTGCGAGATGCACTGGCCCTTCCAAACCATTCTATTGGTGTTGCAGAAGAGGTTTTAGATCCCTAGGCATTGTACTTCTAATGCTATTTGACTTGCTAATGTGTAGTAAATTCCATCAGTAATGGTTCAGTGGATGCCTTGTATACTAGACACAGGTCACTTCTTAGAAGTCTACAGGATAACAAGTATAGCATCAGGGCTCGGGGTTGGTCCATGTGACACATGCTTAGGCCTTGTATCCCTTATGTAACGCATCTCTGTTGGCATTCCAGTCGCTGCATGTGTCTGGACAAATACATGCTAAAGGGAGCATTATATTCAATGACTGGCATAATGAGGGCTGAGGACAGAGGGACAATATGACACCCCTAGATCAAGACACAATCCCTTTGCTTATAAGCTGTGCAGTATAGAAGGGCTTTCTTAAAACAATACATGGTGGTCAAAAATTATGTCACTGTCCATCCAAAAATGTTCCCAAATCCCGAACCTGGTAAGCTCTTAAGGGTGGTAGTGTCAATGTGGTATTCCCCTGGGGTAGATGACTTACCAAAGGACCCAATAATGCATTTTTTGGCATTTAGCTTCAGTCCATGATTTTGGCACCGGTAATTTATTTGGGACAAACCTTCCTTCAAGATGGCCAAGTCTTTTGGGGATTAAATAACTTGCTCATCTGCAAATCAGCCAGAGCCCCTTTGGTATTGGCTTTTACTACAGAAAAGTAGATGCCAAACAGGAGATGACCCAGTAGAGAACCTTGGGGGATTCCACTGGTGACTACTCTATCTGCAGTGGTAACTTCTGCTTTGATTTACTGAGTCCTATCTGTGAGCCAGCTGACAACACAGTGGGTGACAAAGGGATTTATTCCCAGTTTATTTAGCTTTTCTACTATGCCTGACTGGGGAACTGTATCAAAGGCTTTAGCCAGGTAGAGGTATGTGGTGTGTACTCTTCTGGCTTTATCCACTGCTTTGGTAACCTTTGTGAAAAAATCTACCAGGTTGAGAAAGCATGACCTGCCCTTGACAAGTCCAAACTGAAATGGGTCCAGTGTTTGGAGGTTGCCTATTTTCTGACTCATTAATTCCTAAGCCTTTCCGTGGCTTTGCATACAAGGCTGGTTAAACTCATTTAAACATTTCAATTAAAATTAAATATTTAATTAATTTAGACCTCATTTAAACTACCATGCTAATTTTTGATCAGAGACTGTGTGGCAATCTTAGGAAGAGTATAAACACAAAGTAGTGGGTTTAGAAGATGAAAAATGCATCAGGAAAATGAACAGCAATAAACTAAATCAGCAACAGTACTGGGAATGGATTTCAAGCTAGTTTCTCCCTGAAATTTATCCAGTTCATACTACAAAATGGGGAGACAGTGACAAGCAAGATATAAGCTGCCCTTCTGTGCAGTATAGAGTTCATCCAGATACTGATCACATTTGCTGAATACAAATGTTTGAAATATTGGATGTAAAAAAATAGTCTAAAAATCTGGAGCAAACAAATGGTCATAAAAACACAAAAACAAAAAAAATAATTTCTGTAAGGGGGAAGCAATCCTGCACCCCCTCAGGTAGGGGAAACGTTTCCCATACTCCCTGCTTATTAAATATACCAACTCAGAGACTGAACAACAGTGGAGAAAAGGAAAAACTCCCTTTTCCCACTATCATCCTATCTCAGACTTCAACATAGAAAACCCAGCAACAGTCTGTTCAATAAAAAGCAATTTCATGTAAAAAGATGAACTTTTTGATTAAAAGAATGACTAAACTAACTGCACCTACAGCTATTACATAAATATATATATATATATATGTGATATATAAAGTCTCCACTGAAAAAAGGGCATTTTAGCTTAGTGGGCCCTAACGTCTAAACATAAATGCAAGGAGAAACAATCACTGAACCTCCCGCAGTAGCAGTTTGAGGAAATAATACTTCTTAGCTGGTGATTTCTGATAATTGCCTACAGTTTTTCCCATTTTTCCCTGCAGCTTTGCCCACGGTTTAAGGTCCATTTTGAGTGCATTAATTCCAGTCAGATTCCTCAAGGACAGGGATCTAAAGTGCATTCATAACAAGTGCAATTTCTTCTCCCAAATCACAGATGCTCACATCAGACAAATACTAGTTGTGTTTTGATAATAGTTTTCCTCTACTGAACAAGAAAGAAAAGCAAATACTTAATTTTTTTCAAAGAAATGCTGCTTTCTCATATAATGATTTTGGGGGTGATTTTGTTAAATAGTGGGGGTGCTGGGGAACATATTTCTAAAATTAAAATCAACAAATAGCAAAACGAAAAACTTTCCAAATGCAATTATTTGGGGGAAAAAACAAGCATCCTCTGAACTTATATATTCCGAATCTCAGGATACATAACATCAGTAAAAGATTAAACTAACAAAAAAGACTTTGTAAAAGCTGAAGTTGGGTTCTACTACTTGAAATTTGTAGCACCAAAGATCGTGCTTGAACCAGAGAAGATATTTTAACCTATAAGGCATACCTCTTAACTGTCGGTGTTTTCGTCTCATATTTTTGGTTTGATCCTCATAAAATTTGTGTTTTTCTGGCAAATCAATGTGGAATGATGCCACTAAATAATGACAAATTTGAGGGACCTCAGACTTCACACTATTTGGGAAATGCATGTGCATGCAAAATCTGTTATTCTACCAACTTTTAAAATTTGTAAGAGCAATATTTAAAACATGTCCCTATTTTGGGGCCCTTCTCCCCCAGTATTTTAAGCTTTGCTCAGATTTCATTTTTTTTTAATAACTATATTGAATTATCACTTGTGACATAGGCAAAATTACATTTATACAAAAGAAAACAAACCATATTAGCATGTTCATAGTAACAAATATTATACATCACATTCATTCTTGTATAGAATATAATCACTCCAGTATGACAAGTAAGTTCCTGCCTTCCCTTAAATCTCATTCCTCTGCCAAATTACTTTTCTGTATGTATTGTTCCCACAATTTCCATTTTTTATGTAATTTGCTCCTACACTTTTCTAAAGATCCCACTTCCATTTCTTTAATTTTTGACACAATATTCACTACTTCAAACAGGATTGGTTTAGACTTTGATTTCCATTTTCTAGAAATTGCTTTTTTGGCTGCCACCAGAATTAAACTTAACAAAGCCTTACTATGTCTAAGCAATTCAGATTCTGTATCAAAGCTAAAAAAAATAATGTCCTTAGTTACACCCATTCGCTAGCCCATTATTTCCACCAGAATACTTTGTAAAAGTCAGTCGATTCATTACACTCCCAAAACATATGCTCACAGTTATCTCTTCCTTCCCCATCATACCTCTAACATTTGACACCTACCTGAGGGGAAAATTCTTTGGAATCTGCTTAGGGAATAAAAATTCCTATGCAAACACTTCCAAGCAAAAATCCTAAATCTTTAAGTCTTTATTGCACACTTGGGAGCCATACATATGTCCTCCCATTGTTTTTTTGCAAAGTGATTATCCAGTCTATCTTCTCAATCTTTTCCAACCTCCCAACTGATTCTTATGGTTATCATGCAATATTATATATGCTCTACTAATTGCCTCAATTTAACAGAAGCTTCTGCTTAGATTCAACTAAAAACTTTACCAGGGTAGGTCTTTCACTTAGGATTCCCCTAGCCTTTTCTCCTTCCCTATACTCTGATATCAGTCCCTGATATTGAAGGCAGTCTATAGCCTGCAGTCCAAATGTCTTCTTGGCCTCTTCCTATTCTATTCCTTTGCCAGTTTCCTCCATTAAATTCTAGCCCCCTCTTGCCCATTCTCTGTACCCCTCGTTGCAGTCATCCCTATCAGCACAGTCTACTTTCCCCATTCCCAAGTTGGCTTACTTCCTTTAGAATACTTTCTGCTACTTCATGAATATAATATTTTGTATGTCTGTTATTCTCTGTAAGAGTTTGTATCCAAATTTTGCCCAGATTTCCTGCTAAGAGACCGAGATGTAGGCTATAAGGTCAACAGATGGACAGACCTCTCATTGGCTGCTGATTAGGTCATTTTGTATTACCTACTGCTGTTTTTACAACTAGGCAGACTTACAGTGTTATTTAGTAAGGTGAACTGTGTTTTATCTTTTCATTTTAAGTTTCTGATGAAGTCCAAATACTGATTAAAGGACAAAAGCACTAAATTACTGGTGTCAGTCCTTGCTCTTTCACTTTAGCCTTGAGAATTTTTTATTTATATATATATATATATATATATATATATATATATATATATATATATATATATATATATATATAAAATACACTTTATTTGGTCCTCAACTTTAGGAAAACATAGCCCAGATGACCAAGCTATGATTTTGCCAAAAAGAGTGACTACCAAAGATTCACATAGGGAAAATGTTAATTCAGGAAAGAAGATACAGTTCTAATATCAAGAAGCACTGGGTCGATGGTAAGGTAGTTGTACAATGCAGTAAGGTACTAAAAGAGGTAACAGCAACTCCATTACTGTAAAGATTTTAAAAAGTATAGACTATTTGAAGTACATAAGCAAGGAATGATGCAAACATTCTCATAGAGATATCGGCAATATCTTGGTAAATGAAATAAGATTATAATTTTTTTTTCATATCCTTTTTCTATTAAATTAATGGAACTAGTTCCCTTATCCTAGGTACTTTCTGGATTTGGTACATCATCTTCTCTTTTTTGTAAACATGATTCGTACAGCAGGCATACTAACACAGACATCTGCGTAAACACACTGCTCCGCTTTAATGATATTCAGTATCAGTGTGTGATGAAAATCAGTCAGTTACAGCTTGAAAACTGTGACTTAACAAGGCATTTGCTGTAGGGTTTGGAGCAGATCTAGTATGTGAAGACATGGATTTCCACATCCTAAGCCTAAGCAAGCAAAGTGCTATCAATATGTAACTTGATTTGTATAACAAAGATCAAGATGGCAGAAGAAGAATGAAGTGTTCAAGCAGGACAGACTGCAGCCACAGTGTTCCCCACGGCAGCGATCCAGTCAAAGAAATGTACTAGATTAAGCTTACTTGCACGACTTTAACAGCAGAAATGAAATATGATGTTCATGCACTAGATAACTGCAAAGTAACTCTCCAAGCATAATCCACCGTTTTCTTTTCAAACCTTTCCTGCGATAGCAGTAAGGCTGACAAGTGGTTCTTTCCTAATTACTAAAACTAGGAACCTGGAACTTTACATTCAAATGATAATCTATTGTTTTTCTAGTTACATTGCTTATTTGTACTGCAGTTCTGAGCACATTTATTTCCACGCATTACCTCCTGATGATAAAAAAAAAATTAAGCATATATAGTCCCAGTACTACTTTTATTTACTTTGGTAAGTAGCAACAATACTGTGGCTAGAAATTGAAAAATACATTAACTTATTCAGCTGTCAAAAATATCAACACAGTAAACTGTACAGATAGCAGTCTAATAAGTCTTTGTTATAATGCATTTGCTTTCTGTAGTATTACAAATACAAACTTTCACATCTGTGTACACAATATGTTCGTTTTAGGTGCAGCTTCTGTTCTTTAATATTTTATAATGCTAATTACTATCATGACAGATACAACCTTATCTGTATCTTGAAACAGACGTCTAAGTACATAATGCAGTTTAACTCCTAGTGTTTTACTGTTTTATAACGCCTTTTAAGCAATATTTAAATAGCTATTTTTACAATGCAGTTACCACTAGCAGGTGTCAGTAACTAATTGTACTTTGAGCTCTTATCTATTACATAACAAAAGGTTGTGTTATATATTCCGTAACTACATAGGTTAGGTTTTTTTAAACAATGCTGACAAAAGACTTAACAAAAAAAAATGTAAAGCCTAGAAGTCAAGCCCTTCTTCTTTCAAAAACAAGCATTAATGTTTTTGTTACTCTATCAATCATCGGCTTTCTGCTGGACTGTTCATTACAAAGATCATCTCTCTGTCATGCCCAGCATGAGTGTCTTTTCTGCAAATATACACATACCCAAGTATGTGCACTAGTGTGCACATATTACACATACACGTGTATATGTATGTATGCATATGTGTATGTCTAAGACTATGTATGCATGTGTGCATATATATATATATATATACATACAGAGAGAGAGATAGCATAAAACAGTATGTCTGGGTGTGTGTGTGTATATATACATATATATATATATATATATATATATATATATATAGAGAGAGATATATATATATATATATATATATATATATATATATATATATATATATATATATATATATATATATAAACATATATATATTATATACACAGACATGCACACACTTACATATGTGACAAAGGGGGATGCTGCCAGCACAGCTATCTGGAATTTTGTAAATAATTATATGTCTGCAAAGATCTGAGGGAAAGCCCTTGTGCATGTATTTTCACAGGTAGATGCTAAAAACTGCTAGCTTTCAGCGGTGGGGGGGGGGGGGGTACCTGGGATAGAGTCGGATGACAAGAAATGATGCCATTCTGAAAGCTATCCCAGCAGTAATATTTGAGGCATTAATTTAAGAAGTCTCTGAGAGAAACTGAGCATTCTGTATTCTGCTTTTGACCTGACATCAGCAGCTACAGGATATATTCACCACATCTCTCTTGCTGCTCTAATGAAGTAAGTGTACTAGGGTACAGTAATTTTTGTAGATATAGTCAGGAGTACAGCAAAGCTTAATTTAGATGTTTTTCTTCATTTATTTGAGACTGTCCTGTAATGTTGTTTTAAACATTTCCTGTGATTTTGAACTCTGATGCTTCTGTAAATGTATATTTAATATTGTCTTGTTCTTTTATTATTTTTTATTAAATATATTTAAACTTTTCATTGTGGCTGGTCTGGCCAGACATATTTAAGCTCTAAGAGTACTTGCATATTTGGTAACACTGTGTAGGCCCATTCGTAATAGACTTGCTATAGTAACATTACCAAGTAAAATTGGACACCCTTTCTTAAGGGCCTTAAAGTAGCTAATAAAGAGGTGGCTGGTGGCAGTAATAACTACTTTATACCCTGGGCAGAAGGTGGCATAGCTAGTAAACCTGTGCCAGCCTTTCCCAGTTGTGTGTGTGTGTATAAATCAAACCTCAAAGTGTGTGTGTGTGTCACCTACTTGGGCAGGGACACGAAGCACTGGCTGGACAGAGAGGGTGTTGGAGGTCTTGGCTTGGCCACTCAGCTGAGATCTCAACCTTATAGCTGTGCCAGTGCGGAATCCTATTGAGGATCTTAAGAAAGAGGGAGAAACCAGCCCCGGACTGAATGTGGTCTCTGTGTGCTCTTAAGAGAAATTGCACATGATGCAGAAAGCTGCATCTGGAAGTGTGTGTCTGTGTGTGTGTGTGTCTGTGTGTGTGTGTCTGTGTCTGTGTGTGTCTGTGTCTGTGTGTGTGTCTGTGTGTGTGTCTGTGTGTGTGTGTGTGTGTGTGTGTCTGTGTGTGTGTGTGTGTGTGTGTGTGTGTGTGTCTGTCTGTGTGTGTGTCTGTGTGTGTGTCTGTGTGTGTCTGTGTGTGTGTGTGTGTGTCTGTGTGTGTGTGTGTGTGTGTGTGTGTGTGTGTGTGTGTGTGTGTGTGTGTCTGTGTGTGTGTGTGTGTGTCTGTGTGTGTGTGTGTCTGTGTGTGTGTGTGTCTGTGTCTGTGTGTGTCCAGTGGTGGGGTGCCACATTTATTAGTTGGCAGTGATGGGATATCCACATAGTGGATATTGAATTCTTGTAGGCTGTAAACAGTGGTCACTAAAGAAGGTGTTTGTACTCTCAATCAGCCGCACAGTGAACATTCAGAGTTTCATATCACAACAATTTTATTTATTTTTTGTTAGCTTAGTTAGTCAGAGAGAGCAGGCAAGGATGTCATCAGAGGAGTATGGCAAGCTGTCAAGGAGCCATTTGGCAGAGATGTGCCAAGCTAAAGGATTGGTGCATGCCCACATGACTAAAGCATAAATGATTGCAGCCTTAGCCACAGCTGCATCACAGACCAGCAACCAGGAACACAACCAGACTGGCCTTGGGAAATGTACAGTTCAATCTTTCCACAGAGGACTTAACAATCCATATGAGTTAAAGGGACTTAAACTGGAGGCCAAACATTTGGAAACAGAATCCGCAGAGGGAATGCTGCATTTGGAGGCTGAAGAAAAGGAGAGACTGCTGCAGGAGAAAAAAATGGAATTAGAAGCAGCAGAGAGACTGAGATGTCCGGAAGCTGAGGAAAATGAGAGGCACAGGCAATGACAGATTGTCAGCAGTAAGCTGTCTGGAGACAACAAGGGTACCACAAGAGGTTATATCCAATCTTAGTAGATGGGAAACAGGCCACTGCTAAGAGACAGCCTCCGACCTAACCATTGTGAAGCTTGCAATGGCTGAAGAGAAGCACTACTTGCTTGGACAGTCTACTCTAGTCAAAGCTTTAGCAGGGACCCCATTCCAAATACCTTTGGCTAGGGTTCACCTTGAATGAGATGGTGGAAAAGCAAGCAATCAAGTAGGTGTGTTTGAGGATATCCCTTCAGATGCCCTGATAGGAAATGATTTTGATAATGCAGTACCTTGTGTGCATGCAGTTACACGGAGTCTGGCTTCAAGACAGGCATGTGTGTGTCTGGTAGCTCGGGGGGGGGGGGGGCCCGGACACTCCATAGACTTGAAGCCAGGACTGGTGTGGTGGCTACTTCAGGGAGGGAGCTACCCTGTAGCACTAAGACTGAAGGTGAGCCACAGCTGCTTGTGGGTACTGATGTTCCCTTGGACAGAGTGACTGCAAGGGCAGACCCGAGTAATAGTACCCAGGCTGACAGTGAGGTACCGCAGTCATAAGATGCCTGACTTCCTGTGTAAGGGGAGCTGGGAAGGGTTACCAAGACAGAGTTGAGACAGGCTTAGCTCTAAGACCCTTCCTTACAAGGCCTGAGGGAGGTAGCCAGTAAGGAACCTGATTGTTAAGGAAAAGGGGAATCTGTATACTATGACAAAGAGTTATTGTACAGATAGTGGACCCCTGAGGGAGGGCTAGCGGCTGAGTACAGCAGTTGGTAGTATCCACAGCCTACCATCTGGCACTTCTAGCCATAGCCCATGACATTCCCTTTGCGGGTCATACATGCATAAAGCATACAGAGAGACATATTATGCAAAACTTTTATTGGCCTGGGATTTCCAGAGATGTAACATGGTACTGCAGGACCTGTGAGCAGTGCCAAAAAGTAGGCAAGACAGAAGACGAGGTCAAGGCTCCTTTGATGCCTTTGCCTGTGACAGAGGAGCCACTTCAGAGGGTAGCAATGAATATTGTGAGACCTCTTAATACCCCAATTCCACAGGGAAGAAGTATATCCTAGTATTAGTAAGTGATGCTACCAGATACCCTGAGGCAGTGTCTCTGTCCTCTATTGAGGCAGAAAAGGTGGCAAATGCATTGTTAGAGATTTTCAGCAGGATAGGTTTCCCAAAAGAAATACTGACTGACAGAGGTCTCAATTTCATGTTAGACCGGCTGGCTTGTCTGTTGGAGTGCTGTGGGGTGAAGCACATAAAGACCACCTCTTACCATTCCCAGACTAATGGTCTGATGGAGAGATTAAGCTGTACACTAAAGACCTTCCTACAGGCATTTGCAGACCAGTTTAAGAGGGAGTGGAAACAATATTTTCCCCATCTGTTGTATGCTTACAGACAGGTGCCCCAGAAATCCACAGGTTTTTCACCCTTTGAGTTGCTGTATGGGCATAGGGATTTGATTTGAGATGAGTGGGAGGGTGAGTGTGAATCCCGCAAGGAATCTGTTGCGGCATATGTCCTAAACCTCAAGACAAGGCTCAGGGAACTCATGGGCTTGGCCCAGGTGAACGTGGCAGTAGCCCAACAGCAGAAAATAGAAGTTATGTCTTTACCATAACGTTCCATGTGGAGTGTTCATCTCGCCTTTGTTCTTACACATGGGTTCGGAGCCGATCCTCGGCTCCGTGCCGGCCTCTTGCAAGCTCTGCATCGAGAAGAAGCTCGAGACAATCTAATACCCACAATCCCCCTCTGCCTTTACCTCAGATCTAGTTTGCAAGCAAACCAATCTACATAATAGCACATTCATGCCATACACCTATACATATATAAACAGACACATATAAAGTATATGTGTATACCAACTATGTACACAGAATAATGACAGTAGCAAAAATGCTTCTGGCCAGGCATCAAAGAACGTTCTTCCTAAGGGTGGGAGGGTGGGACTGTAAGAACAAAGGCGAGATGAACACTCCACATGGAACGTTATGGTAAGGACATAACTTCTATATGTGATAGTGTTCAATCTCGCCGTTTGTTCTTACACATGGGTAGCGTCCCTAGCTCCTTGATCCTGAGGAACTCACGGGAGGACGTTCTTGAGCACAGTGGAACCAAAGGTTGCCCTGTCCCTAGAAACCTTGTCTACTTTATAATGAGAAATAAATGTATGTGGCTTAGACCAGGTAGCAGCCGCACAAATAGCATCCAGAGGTAGGCGAGCTGCATGAGCCAAAGACGTAGATATTGATCTTGTGGAATGTCCTTTGGGTTTGTGTAAAAGGGGTTGATTTGCAGAATCGTAGACATAGACTATACAATCCGTTAACCACTTAGAAAGAGTTCTTTTGGTAACTGCGAGTCCTTTCCTGCTATCAGCAAAAGCCACAAAGAGTTGATCTGTTTTCCTGTGATCTTTTGTTCTATCCAAATAAAACCTTAGCTGTCTGTGAACATCCAATTTGTGTAACATATACTCCATTTTGTTGGAGTGGTTTTTGAAGAAAGTGGGTAATTCAATGGACTGATTAATATTGTTAATAGAACACACTTTAGGGAGGAAGGATGAATTGGTTCGAAGAGAAACTCTGTCAGAGTGAAAGATCAAATAAGGGTGCTTGATGGAGAGAGCCTGAAGTTCAGACACTCGTCTAGCAGAAGTAATGGCTACCAGAAAGAGAGTTTTCCAGGACAAAAATTTTAATGGGCAAGAAGAGGCAGGTTCAAAGGGAGGCAACATTAATTTAGATAGCAACAAGTTTAGACTCCAAGGTGACGTAGGAGATCTGACCAGTGGTCTAATATGAAAAACTCCTTTTAAAAAGGCTTTACAAAGTCTGTGAGCCATGATAGGAGCTCCACATTCTTCCACATGGAAATTCGAAATGGCAGCCAATTGAACTCTTAGAGTAGCCGGAGAAGCACCCTGATGAAATAAGTCTGTTAAGAACTCTAATATCTTATTCAAAGGAGCTATAAAGGGATCAACGTGGTGTGTATTCGCCCAGAATACAAACCGTTTCCATTTGCTAGTATATGTTTTAGTAGTGGAAGCTTTATGCAAAGCCACTAATATATCCTGGACTGCTGGTGACAAGAGATCAGACCTGGCTAAGTTGGGAATTGGAGCAGCCAAGCTGCTAGATGGAGTGACAGGAGCGGGGTGGGGAACCCCTGACGAGTGAGTCAATAGATCTGGCTCTGGGTCCAGAATCCAGGGTCCCCGAATGCAGTGAATTTTCAGGAAGGGAAACCAAATTTGTGAGGCCAGAATGGAGCAATGAGGATTATCGTCCTGTGAAGGTTCCTGGCTTTCTGGAGAAATTTGATATCAGAGGAAATGGGGAAATGCGTATAGGAGTCCTGGGGCCAATCGTAAACCAGTGCGTCCCTGGGGACTTCCCTGGAGGGTAATAGGGCAAACTAGCTCCTGCATTTGGCATTCATTGGAGACGCAAACAGGTCACAGGAAGGCTGGCCCCACGCGAAAAATCCTTTTCGCCACTGACTGTTTTAGAGACCACTCGTGCGGTAACAGAATTGCTCTGCTCAGCCTGTCGGCTATGACGTTGGATGACCCGGGATGTGCGTTGCTATTAGAAAGCGACCCGTGGACTCCGCCCACTGCCAAATTCTCATGGCCTCTCTGCATAGTTGATAGGACTTGGTTCCCCTTGTTTGTTTATGTACCAGACTACCGACATGTTGTCCGTCTGAACTGCAATAGTCCCTAGAGGAAGAAGGGGAGCAAAGTGTTGCAACGCTAGAAACACTGCCCTCAACTCTAGAACATTGATGTGCAGATTGTACTCCAAATTGGTCCATTCGCCTTGGACTGTCTGTCCCTGAAAGATGCCCCCACCCTATCAGGGAAGCGTCCGTGGTCACCGTAACTGTGGGCGTGGGTAGCACAAACGGCCTCCCCTGGGAAAGGTTGCACGTTTGGAGCCACCAGTTTAGATCTGTTTTGCAAGTCTTTGTTATGAGAATCTCGTGTGTTAGAGGTAGTTGTTGAAATGACCATTGAGCAAACAGTAGCCATTGTAGAACTCTCATGTGCAGCCTTCCCAGGGGAATTGCAATAAGGGAGGCTGACATGAGGCCCAACACCTTCAGTACTAGTTTTGCAGGAGATTTCCTTGACAAGAGTAGAAGACGTATGTGAGTCTGCAGTGATAATATCCTTTCTGGGGGAAGCCTCAGAATTAATTGACATGTGTTTAATTCTGCTCCTATGAACAAGATATTTTGTGATGGCTGAAGTAAGGATTTTCCGAAATTTACGGAGATCCCTAGGTGAACACACAGTTGAAGAACATAGTCTCTGGCCTGCAGTAGTTGGCGCGGTGGTGGCGAAAGGAGCCAGTCGTCCAGATACGGAAACACCGGAATCCCTGGCGTCTCAAGTGAGATGCTACCACTGCCATGCATTTGGTGAAGACCCTGGGGCTGAGGTCTGACCAAAGGGCAGGGATCGTAATTGAATGTGTCTGGCTCCCAGCCGGGCGCAAATGATCTCTGGATGCCCTGGCCATTTTGATGTGGTAGTATGCATCCTCTAGATCTATTGAGCACATCCACTCGTCCTTCTGTAAGAATGGAAGGATCGATTGAAGCGTGACCATTCGGAACTTTTCTTTCTTGACGAAAGTATTGAGGTGGCTTAGGTCTAGAATGGGCCTCCAGTCCCCTGTTTTCTTTGGAACTAAAAAGAACCTTGAGTAAGTCCCGAATCCTTGCTGGTCCGCTGGGACTGGCTGTATGACTCTTTTTTCTAGCAACTTTGAGATTTCTAAAGCTGCTGGCTCTCGCAGATGGGGCGGTACATCTGGGAGTCTTTTCCTTGGAATGGGATAGGATAGGAAGGGTATGGTGTAACCTCTGGTGACTACGCTTTTTACCCACTTGTCTGTAGTTATATCTTGCCAGGCCTGAGGGTATAAAGCTAAGCGACCCCCGACTGCCTCCAGAGCAGGACAGTCGGGCCTCCTCTCAGGAGTGCTGGAAAGGTTTACCAGGAGTGTTTCCCTGTCACCTTGATGTTGCGGACCCTCTGCCGCCAGGGTGGCGTCTTCCACCTCTGCCCCTCCTCTGCCTCTAGAGGGGCATCACCCTGTGTGCCGAAAGACCCTTGGGGTTTTGAAACCACATTTTCCCACCGTGTTGCCCTTTGGGGTATGGTCTGGTTGGGGTGGAAAACGGACTCCGACAGCAGACAGAGTCTTTCCCTCTTGTTCACACCGGGTAAGGGTCTCCTTTACCTTGGGGCCAAAAGAGTGGCACCGTCAAATGGGGCGTTGTAAAGGAAGACTTGAAGGCTTCCAAAGGAGCATAGGCGCATCCAGGATTGTCTACGAAGAGCAATCGCTGAAGCTGCTGCCCTACTCGAACCTTCGGCTGCGTAGGAAATCAGCCTCATGGACGAGTTAACAATCGATGTTAGGGTATTAAGTTGCGCTGTCACTTTCTCTGAGACAGCTGCATCTGTAGCACCCTGGAGGGCATCTCCCAACTCTTTGACTAGATCCCTCTGCAAACATGTAAAATGGGTCAAATAGTTCAGGGACCGCATGGAAAAAGCCGCTGAACTAAAAATGCGCTTCCCATATCTATCCATCATCCTAGAATCTTTATTAGGCGGATGGACGGACGAAGAAGACTCCGACATCTCCTTTTTCGTGGCTGCAGCCACCACCATAGCGTCTACTGGAACTCCTTTTGTAAGGTAGGACTTATCCTGAGGTGCTGTGATGTACTTGTTCGGTTTTCTTGGAACAGGTTCCACTGTGTCAGGAGTCTCCCACGCCCTTCGAGCAATAAGTTCCATTAGTTCGTCGAAGGGCGGAGTGACCCAGGAGGAGGAAGGGCGAGCACCAAATGCCTTCAGCAGAACTGACTCATCCTCAGAAGGGGGAAGGGACTGCCAGTCACCTCTCTGTTTCAGGATCTCCAAAATGTCTGAAAAAGAGACATCTTCTGAAGGTGACTTAGGGGACCCCTCTGACTCATCTAAGTCAGTATCAGATGTCAAGGATTCCTGTGGAGAATCCAAGTGTCTCCTCTTACACAGTCTCTTCCTTGGGACTTCCTCGTGGGGAGCATCCGAAGAAGCCTCGGAGGAAGAGGGGGCACCCTCCAGGGGTGGCTGAGGCACTGGTGCCCGGCGCTTGGATGTGGCCGTGGGTGCAGATGAAGACAAAGGCCCTTTATGGGGAGGAGAAACTGCTTCCACTGATGTGGTTGTCTGGGTAGACAACACCTTCCTCATCAGGTCGAACGCTCCCGGGTCCCGCATCGAAGAGTCTCCCGGTTCGAAGAAATGGGAAGAATCCCGACACGGGCACGAAGGCATCGACCCGAGGACGGAGCCGAATCGATCCGTGCCAAGGCCCCGAGGGGGAGAGTCGGAACCGACACGTCAGTTCGACTCTCGGCCCCGGAACCCAGAACAGACCGTCGGCTCCGAGACTCCGGTACCGGTTCCGACGGAGTCGAGGTGAGGAACAGACCGAGAAAAGGACGGTTCTGGACCCGAGGGCTCCACAATCAGCAGATCAGCCTCTTCCAGCTCCAAAGACTGAATCGGTCTCGGAGGAGGAATGGATGGAGATACAGGAAGGCCTTCAAGTTTCGACACCAACTGGGTGGAAACCGAAATAAGTTTAGAGAGGGCCGAATGCTCCAATAACTTCTGTACCATGCGATCCACATCAACATCCGAAAGTTTGGAGGAAGAACGGGTCGAAGGAACCGAAGACGGAGCCGACCTCAATATGGCCGAAGGAGGGAGCTCCATCACCGGTTCCAAGACTCGAGGCTCAGGAACCGACACCAGTTGAACACTCGGCCCCGAAGTCTGTGGAACCGGTGATCTAACCTTTGAAGAAGAGCTCGGAGCCGATGACTTAGGCTCCGACGTCTTCGATTCCTTAGAGGACTTCGATGCCTGGTCAGAAGCATCCAAAGCCTCTTGGAAAGCCGGTTTCAATAGACCTCTGTCCATCAGTTTCCTGCGCCTATCTGTCATGACCCTCCCACTAAAAGAGTGACAGATGGAGCAATCCTCTTGTAAGTGGAGAGGGCCAAGGCAGTAGACGCAGGAACTATGGTTGTCAGTGACCGACATTTTTTGGCCACACTGACAACGCTTGAAACCAGACTTTGCCTTCTCAGACATTGTAGAATAATATACAACTCCAGAAAAACACAGTCAAATCCGAGAAAAATTAGTCACAATCAGGTAAATGTCAAATCCGGTAGAAATTTGTCTCAATATGGAAAGATGTGAAGGGTGTAGGCCCCGATACAAAAATACCGAAAAATAAGGTTAACGGTACCAAAGAATTACGGAACCACAACACAATCACACTTGTTAATACTGATAATATCAACTAGAATAGAATTCTTAATAAAATACAACAAAAAAAGTTATATCTTAGCTTAGAAACTCTCGAGCTAGCTCCCAACGATGCGTATGCAGCAGCGGCAAACTAGATCTGAGGTAAAGGCAGAGGGGGATTGTGGGTATTAGATTGTCTCGAGCTTCTTCTCGATGCAGAGCTTGCAAGAGGCCGGCACGGAGCCGAGGATCGGCTCCGAACCCATGTGTAAAAACAAACGGCGAGATTGAACACTATCACATAAGGTCTGTTATGACAGGAATGCTTGAGCTAGAAAGTATGCTGTGGGGCAGCAGGTTATGGTTCTCATTCCTGTCAGACACAACAAGCTGCAGACAGCTTGGGAGAGACCCTTCAAGGTGGTAAGGAAAGTCAGTGATGTTAAATATATGGTAGAATTGCTAGGCAGGGGCACAAATTGTACCATGTTAACATAAAGAAACTTTACCATGATAGGGAGGGCCCTGGTGCTAAGTATTTGCAGTAGAGGGCAGAAGGAGTTGGAGGGAAATGTATGGCTACAGGAAGCCAGCCAGCAAAATCAAAAATTACTATGGTGGAGGCTAGGGTTGCAGGCGTATGATAGGACTGTGCAGCACTGTACTGGGGTCAGCAATGCCAAAGCAAGTGGAATCTCAAGACAAGGAATCAAGTAAGGTATTCCCAGATAGCGTCATCCATCTCAAGCAATGTTTCTCAATGGTCACTTGAAAAACTACCTTGAGCCTTAGGGAGGAGGCAGAAGTGTGACAAGGGGTAATCCTGCCAGCACAGCTATCTGGAATTTTGTAAATAATTATATGTTATTTGTAAATATCGAAAAGATTTGTGTAAGATGCTTATGTTACTACTGTATTAGAACTGTATGTTATATGTATATCAGACTGCTGGTACAGAAGTGTGTGTTGAAAAGGGTTTGTAAAGTACTGAGCTTAAACATGTAATCACAGTGTACCATACTGGAAAAGACCAGAAATATACATAGGTTCATAGGTAGGTACTAGGCTATTGGCCCTAGGGCCTATATAAACCTAGCCAAAATGGTACCTTGGCTTTTGCCACCCAAGAAAATTATTTTCCTGTACCCCTGATGAGCAGAGCCACAGAGGTGACCCCTGGGGTGAATTTCCTATTTCCCATCCAATCATCAAGATTTTTTTTTGTACTAATGAGGAGCTCTGTTTGACATAGATAGGTAGTTTTTTCCAGAGTATGGGAAGTCTCTGGGACAGGAATCTATCCCTCCAGCATGTTCTGTTTATTTTGGTGACAAGGTTTAGGTCCCTAGAGCATGTAGCTCGGAGGGATTGGGATTTCTTTAAGTGGAGCATGTCCAACAGCTCTGGGTTTGACATAGCTTTGTATGTTAGGCAGAGATCGCTTCTGAGTAGGCGATATGCAATGGAGTAAAGCTGGAGTTTTTTGAGACTGTCTGCATAGGGCATCTGTTTGAGGTCGGTAATCCCCTTTGTGAGGTATTTCTGTGGCCTTTCCAATTGTTGTAGATGTCTTATGAGGTATATACCAAAGGGGCGTTGTACTCTATAACTGGTCTAATGAATGACGAGTAGAGGGGAACAATTACCTCTTTTTTCCTGGATGAGAAACCTTTTGAGATGAGGTGTGCCATGTAGAAGGATTTCTTGACTTCTGTAGCGATGTGATTATCAAAGGAGAGATTACTGTCCACCTGTGTCCCAAGGTCTCTTATCACACATTCGGTGTTAAGCAGACTACCACCCTATGTGGTAGCTCATGGGTACAGAGTTTTTATCAAAGGGGATGACTATGCACTTTTTGGCATTGAGTTTGAGACCATGGCTTTGACACCAGGCATCTGTCTCAGTGAGGTCCTTTTGTAGGATGTCCACATCGTTAGGAGTTTCAGTTATGGCTCCTAGTTTGCAGTCATCTGCCAACTTCGTTAGCCAAAGACCTTCTGTGTTGGCCTGTACTTCAGAAAAGTAGATACCAAACAGGAGAGGATCCAGAACTGAACCCTGTGGTACTCCAGTTGTCACTGGTCTGAAGATGAATTTGGAGTCTGCTACTTTCACAGTGTGGGTTCTGTCAGTGAGCCAGCTGGCAAGCCATCTTGTGACATACGGCTTTATACCTAGTTTAGTGAGTTTATCTATAATTCCAGAGTGGGGGGTGGTGTCAAAAGGCTTGGCAAGATCTAGATAGGCTGTGTTAACCACCTTACCTTCGTCTACGGCTTTGGTGACTGCTTCAAAGAAGTCTATCAGGTTTAGGAGACATGGTCTGCCTTTTACAAATCTGAACTGGGTGGGGTCCAGAGTTTGGAGATTACCAATGTCTTTGTTTATAAGTTCTATGATGATACATTCCATGGCCTTGCAGACCAGACACGTTAGGCTGATGGGGGTAGTTCTCAAAGTCCATGGTGGCTCCCCCTTTGTGGAGTGGGATAACTGTCGCTATGTGCCATTCAGTGGGCAGAAAGCCTGAGGTGAGGCTATGACTGAACATGGTGGTTAGGTGGGGTGCCAGTTAACTCTGCAGTTCATGTAGAACGCAGCCTGGGATGTTGTCAGGTCCCATGGATGCTGTGTTCTTGGCTTTGCAAAGTGTGTTTTTTACCTGTGCAGCCGTGATTACAGGAACTTTGCATTCTTCCGTCATAGAGATGGGCCCTTTAGGGAGTGAGAGAGGGGTAAAGTTAGCACTGAACCTATATGCCAGGATGCTGGCAATATCAGTTGGTTATATATATTTAGTGTCATTGTGCTGTAACTCAGAGCAGATCTGAGTGTTGTCATTGAGATTCTTGACATAGCTATAGAATACATTGTGTTTGTCTTTAGAATCAGTGACAAATTTGTTTTCGTAACTAGCTTTGAAGGATTTTATGAGGGATCTCAGCTTCTTACTGAGGCTGACCAGGGAGTTCTTCCAATCATGGGATTTTACACTTTTTTTGCAACAGTTTCTTTCTTCTGTTGTAGAGTTTGTTTATGGCAGAGGACCACCAGATTGGCTTCCTTTTTTTTTTGGAGGATATCATCTTGGTTCTGTTAGGGATAGCACAATCCATGCACTTGTGTGTGCTTATAAAGTGCATCTGTGTAGGATTCAGCAGTCGTACCTATTGTCAGTCTGCATGAGTGCCGTGAAGTTTGCCACTTCTGTATTAAGAAGCGTGAAGTTGGCTATGGAGTAATTTTTTACGGTGATTTCCCTAATGGGGGGTGGGGGCAGGATGTGGATGTCTAGGGTGATAAGCTTGTCATCAGATCTGACCAATGAGGAACTGACCTTTGGTGTGGAACACTGGTCACCCATGTTGTTAATGACCAGGTCTAGGATATTGCTGCTTCTGGTAGGGGTGTGCATAAGTTGATCCAAGGAGTTGGAATTTATGAATTCCAGAAAATGTTGAGCAAAAGAGTTGCTACATGAGTAGTTTTCCCAGTTAATGGTGGGGTAGTTGAAATTGCCCATTATTAGGGTGTTGGGTTGTACCCTAATATTTTCCAGTGTATCAAGAAATGAGCAGTGGGAATCCTGGGGCATGGTGGGGGATCTGTAGCAAGTTACAATTTGGAATGCGATCTTGCCCAGAGTTAGCTGCACTTGGATAATCTTGGATGCATTATTTTGAGCAACTAGCCTGAAGGTGTGGATATCCTTAATGAATATGGACACGCCTCCGCCTTTAGCGTTTTGGTCCAGGTTAGGTGGCCGAAAGGTGTGGTATGAATTACACCCTGGTAATGCAGGGGGTGCTCTCTGGAGCCTTGAACCAGGTCTCTGTCACTGCACAGTTGTCGATGTTGTCCATTTTAAGGAGTGCCTCGAGTGAATGCATTCTGAGGTTTAGACTTCTAGCACTGAGTAGCATTACCCTCAGATTTTGCTTGCTTGTGCCCGTTACGGTGGTGAATTTATCATTTGAATCTTGCCTAAAAAGGCACTATAGTGGTGGCTAGAGCCTTAGCCAGTAGTGGGTTCTTAACTGTAGTCAGGTTACAACATGCAAGGTAAAAATATTTACAACAGCAGAGAGGAGGAAAAAAATGACCGTTTATCAAAGTGTTTCGCTAAAAATACTGGAGAGCTGGTACAATTCAGATTTGTCTTACAGAGGAGAAAAACAGTGCTAAACAGTTCAGACTCTACAATATAACACATAGCTACAAAAGCATTTGGGATAGAATCAGTGAGCAGTAGTGAAGTCAGAAATATTTAAAATCTATTCTGAAACCATTAGTAAGGTAGAGGGAACCAGGAAACAAGGTGGTGAGAGCACAATGGTATATTAAATGACCTGACTAAATGTTATCTAAGTGTGTGAAATGATTAGAGAGAACGATGCAGCAGACCTGAAAATTTGTGAGCATTCTACAGGCTGGAAACAAAAGTGAGTCACTTGTTTTCTACTTTATGGTACTCTACACAGAAGCAGTATCTTCTTGTATGGTGCAGATCAGGTAAGGTAAGAGGGAGGTCATTGTTTTCCAGACGTCTTGAAAATTTAAAATATGTCTAGTTGTGCAGGCTAAAAAGATACGAGTTTTCTCTCATCCCCAAGAAATACATAGGTTAGTGAGTTTAGTGGAAATTGTGAATGATAAGGAAAGGCAAAGCACGTAGGAAGAGACAACAAGCCCAAGGAGACATCTCTAGCCATTACTACAGTGACAGCTGATGCACCACAGTCATTAGCACATTGATTATTGGATGTAAATGAAGTGACCTTGAAGGATGTGTTCCTGGAAATCAGGAAAATGAATGGCAGATTTGAATCCTATATTAAGAAAACTGACAGGACATTAAGAGAAGTCACAGGAGTTGTCAATGAACATTCAGATGTTCTACAAAACATTGACCAGGAGTATAACGAACTAGAGGCAAATGTCATTTCATCTGAGGCACAGTTGGACCTGTTGGTGACCACACTGGTCTATCAATAAGACAGAGACAGAAGGAAAAATGTAAGGATAAATTGTATTCCTGAAACAGGTTGAAGGGAGAAACAACAGAACATTTGTGAAGAAACAACTGGCTATTTGTACTCAGATCCCAGAGACTGAAATACACATACAGCATGCAAATCGCACAGCACAGATTCCAGTAAGGCAATAATCACCAGTAGTTCTGTATCTGACTGTGGTATGGTTTGCCATCTATGACTTAAAGGAGTGGTAATTAATGGCCTTGTGGAAGAATTGTATAAGTTTAAGATGGGGAAGATTCCAGAATATACACTGATCAAGACTTTTCTCCAGTTACACAGAAAAGGGGACCTGTGCTCATTCCCGTGTACAAGCAGTGTAACACCAAAGGCCTGAGATTCACGATTGTATACCCAGCATCTATCAAGACATTTTTTAAAAACAGCATGAAAACTGATGCTCTTCAGCAAGCACTTGCAGCTTTAGTCAAAAGAGAAACTCAGCTTAAGCTTGTGAGCAGTGGCAGCAGTGGATCAGAGAAGATCTTAGACGAGCAGTGGACTTTCCAGAGACATTTTGCTATTATTTAAAAAAAAAAAACAATCTCTGAAGTACAGGGCTGAATTAATTTGAACAGAAAGGGGTAATCATACAGAAAACTACTACTTCGTGTCAGTGAAATGTACCACTTGATTATCAGATTTAATTTCCTTGCCTTTTGGAGAAGAGATGGGATAATAACCTAATGTTATTTTGTCTATGGTGAGGAATGAAATTATCTTTGTATATGTGGTGGTGGACTTCTGTTATTGTTGCATAAGCCATAGATGTGCACAGTGTAACAATTTAAAAGTCTTGAAAATGGACCAATGAAATTCACTGGGGTGGGGGCTTTGTGAGTTCTTTCCAGTGAGTGGAAGTTGTAAAGTGAAGCATCAGGATGTGGCAAGTAATGAACATGTGATATGTTTTGAAGGCAATGTCCTGGAAGGTATAATAATTATAAGATGATTACTGTGTACTACTTAATACTGCATGGATGCAGATCTTGGTACGCTCTAAGATGAGAGTGATGGGGGATACCATCTAAGGAAAAAAAGGAAAGGGCAACACAATGAATAAAAGTGTTGCTTGGGAGGGTGAGTGAACAAGAGTAAGTGCACTCTGAGTATTGGGGAGGTAAAGACAATACAATGGAACATAATCTAAACAGTTTTTAACAGAGTAATCACTGTAATAAACGGATATGCATACTGAGTTATTGTAATAAAGGTTAGCATTCTTTCTGTGGTACAGATCATTCAGTAGGAAGGCAGTATGTCTCACAGTATTTTACAAATGGGCAGTATATGTCACAGTATTTTACAAATGTGTCCACTTAAATGGGGAGGGGAGATAAATGATCCAAGCATAACGGACATATGCCCATGCCTTGGAAAGAAAGTGCGTGTATATAGTTAAACCATTGTACATACTTTTGAGTGTTATTCTGGCATGAGGGGGTGATAACCTAGATGTTGTGATTAAGCTGGCAAGACGGAGCAACAAAAAGGATGTTACGCACAGGAAAGAACTCTGTGTGTGTGTGCATCTCTCTCTCTCTCTCTCTCTCTACATATATATGTATATATATATATATATATATATATGTGTGTGTGTGTCTGTATATTTTTATAAATACATGTATACATTTAGATACAGATAGATGTATGTATATTTATATTACACACACACATAGATACACATATACATGGCATCAACCCAAGATTACTCTGGAAAGTGAAAGAAGGGAGGGCCTTCAATAAAGAGATGGGTAAATTACTTTAGCTGACAAATCTTATTCAGGTGATATCATGGAATGTCACTGCACAGATATCGATGTTCTCCATTTTAAGGAGTGCCTGTAGTGAGTGCATTTTGAGATTTAGACTTCTAGCACTGAGCAGCATTACCCTCAGTTTTTGCTTGCATGTTCCTGTTACAGTGGTGAATTTATCATTTGAACCTTGTCTAAAAAAGGCACTATAGGGGCGGTAAGACCCTTAGCCAGTATCCGGAATCCCAGGGGCAACAGGTGCAGGCCATCTGTGGCAAAGCATCATGGTCTGTCGACCATGTTGTCCCAGGCAGACAAATACTGGATCCCCTTACAATGACACCAGAAGCTTAGCCAATTGTTGAAGTCAATCATTTTGTCCTTGTAGTGCGGTATCATTCTGGGCGATGGCAGGATGCTACTCAGGGCTAGGGTCATACCTGCCTGGGTTACAAGATCGGAGAGCTCTTCCATGTCTCTTTTCATGTAGTCCAGGGAGGTACGTCTCAGGTCATTCACGCCAACATGGACAATGACAGAGTCATATTTGCACTTGTTGTGGAGTGATATGAGTGTGTGGGTTATGTGGCGGATCCTGGCACCCGACAGGCAGCTGACAGTAACCTTCTCCTTGTTTAGCCTGGTGAGTGGGACATCAGTGTGCCTGACTAGAGAGTCACCTATGACTAGTGTGTTGGGTATGTTGTTTTTCCTTATAGGCTGTGGTTTATTGGCACACTAAGTCTGTGGGCTATGTGTCATTTGGGTTGTGTTGAGGGGGTGGAGGTTGCTTGCGTTTCTGCTTTGGAGGTCACTGTTGCTTGAGTAGATTATTATTGAGAGCCTCTGCGAATGTTTTTGTGTTTCTATGTGTGGATTTTGGTGGTGTAGGTTTAGTGGGACTATGTGATCAGTGCGGTGTGGTGCAAGTGTTTACCTTCTCCTCTTGACTGTCAAGTTCAGTCTTGTTTGGACAGAGCTTTACCTTCAGTTTGGCTAGATAAGTGCATCTCTCACAGGTTGTGGTGTTGGGTGGTAGGAAGAGAGGGTTGTATGTGTACTTGAGGCAATTACTACATTGCCCTAAGAATCCCAGATTCATCAGATAGACAGGAGAGAACACTGGGAGCTGACCCTCGGACATGCCTGAATAAAAAACTACTTTCCTCTAGACAAGTGAGGAAAGTGAGTATAACAGCTGTTTTTCTCTAAGCAAGTGAGGAAAGTAAGTACAATTTTCTCTAAGCAAGTGAGGAAACTAAGTTGGCAGAGGCAAACAATTGTGGTGATACCAAAGGAGGGGGAAGTACATGACAAACATTTAATCATACTGACCAATCTCAACTTTTAAATTATGATTACAATGTCTTTATGACTGTTATGGTATTTAGGTTAAAGTCAGTAGTAGCTGGCCTAGTAGATGGGAACCAGTGTGTTTTTTGGAAAGAAGAAGGACCTTCAACAATATTTTATGGACCTTCATAATCATCTGGTACATGGAGAGTCAGGGGAAGAAAGCAGTTGTGTCTTTAGTTGCTGAGAATGCATTCAATAGAGATGAATGCTTGTATCTTTTCGCAGTCCTGATGCATATGGGTCTACCATTAGGACTGGTCTCTCTCCTCAGGAACCTATGTCATGGAGTGGAAGCAAAGCTAAAGTTAATGGGCAAACTGAGGGATGAGATAAGGATGTATATTCTTTCTTTATATTTAGTTTTATAAATTGAACCACTAGCATTAGTGATAAAAGAACCTAGAATGAGCAGGTATTTATGGGATAACACGGAGTTGAACATTACATTGTACACAGATAATGTTATATTAACATTAAGGAAACAAAAGGAAAATCTGGAAGATTTACTTGATTTGCTAAAAAATTCTTGGCATCTTTCAGGTTACAGGATTAACCAGTATAAGACAATAGTAGTTGAGATAAATGTTGAAGGAAGGGCAAGATTATTAGAAAAGTACCCTGAATATTGGTGGAACAGTTTGATTAAATACTTAGGGGTGAGGTTAGGACACTCATGTGAAGACTCAAGAAGTCGATCTTGTGCAGAAAATCATGGGTAGTTTAGTGAAGTGGAAGTTGCTGAACCTGGAAATAGATAAGATGATGCAGGTTTTATCCTGGCATGTGGTTCCACATATATTAAACTTAGGACAAGTGTGCCACTCTGGTAGAGTACAGGGATAAATCCATAACTATGGCATAGGGGACCCGGGTTTGATTAGTGGCTTGGGTGACTGACAGAGTGGAAGGAGAGGGATGGGAGGTTAAGAGGGTGATCATTACAGAGATCCCTAGTGGAAACTGGGAATATCACAGTGGGGGGAGTTGTCCAAGGAAGGGAAGGGTGGTGGGCAGCCAGGCTGAGCTGCCAAGGAGGTGGGGGTGATATGCCATGCACCCATCCCTTGGACACAAACAGCAAAGGCCCCAGTGGGTGACTGGAGTAATGGGGTAGACCTAAAGTAAAAATCCTCCAGCTGAAGGTGGTGGCCAAGGCCTCCATAATGCACTTGGGTTTCATGACCAACCCCAGCTGTATCCATGTTACTCCAGGTCGTATAGAGAAGCTTGCAGACCCAACATGGAAGTGGGTTTCTGGATACAAAGACCACAAAGAAGGATGCATATGAGCAAAAAGTGCTCAAAAAATTTAGGCTCAGCATTCTGGCACCCACTGTGAAAAAAAGTTGTACATATATTGCAGGCATGTATGAGGGATGTTCTCTGAGGAACTGGTAAAACCACAGGTGAGCTGGGATAGAATGAGTTTAGAGAAACAAAAAGGGGGATTTGTCAGTTCAGGTTATACTCAAAAGTAATTCAGCTTTCTTTTTGGGCCAGGAGGCATTTAGTTAATTTTAAAGCACAGTGGAACTACATGTTAGGGGAACAGTTTTCATGCTTATGGAAAGATGATGTTAGAGGTTATTTGCAGGAAGAGCTCTAAACCTGTGCATCCTCCACTGGTAGACATATTAAGTAAATTAATTAGTTTGCTTTCAAAAACAAACTTACTAAGGGAAAGGAGACACAGCAAGGAAGATGGGCAGTAAAGATGACGACACTGAGGCAGACTTCAGGGACATGAATACAGTACTAGGTGCAGATAATAGTTGGAGACAGAATAACAACATAATGGGGGAGGAGGTGCGGTGGAGAAGTTTAAACTTCCAAAGGGGATGACAGAGCGGAGGAGAATCAATTGGCCTATATTGGTAAAGTGGGCAGTAGACTTGAGAAGAGAATGATCGGTTAACCAACAGTTTATTTGTAGCATATGTAAATTATTATTGAGTGAAGAGAAGAAAGTTGTGTCAAAAATAAAAGAAAGGATCACTATGCTTACTGCAAGGCTAGATGAAGGGAGATGGGAGGATATATGTGAAATTAAGAGAAGGCTATTAAGCACAGGTAGTTTCAGGTAATTTGTCTGGAAACGCTGGCTTAAGTATATTATATACCAAAAATGTTAAACAAAATGTTTTCAGATGCAAGTAGTGGCCGTTGGAGGCACAACACGGGAAGACAGATTCCCTGAATGCATATTTGCAGGAGATGGTTTTAAAAAACAGCCACAAGGGCTATTAAGACAGATAGGAGATGGGCTGACACCATTAATGGTAAAAGTATCTTTTTCTGGATGTAGGTGATAATACTAATTGCAACTTATCAACAAAAGAGTTAAGACAGATTATGACCCACCAGAAAAAATGGAATGCGGCTGGTAAAAACCACAAATCAATCAAATATCAGTCGCAGTGAACGGACCACCACAGAGCTATTTGCCAGTGGTAAAGTACCTGAGAAAATGGCCACTACACGTTTTCTGTAAATGTAGATTGCTGAAGAAGGATGAATTCACCAGATAAAAAATCCAATTTATTGAATTGTAAAAGAAGAAAACTGCCAAAACACGTTTTCAAAATTAGAATATGTATTGTACTTTACCATTGGCAAATAGCCCTGTGGTGGTCCGTTCACTGCGACTGGTATTTGATTGAGTTAAGACAGATTATGTTACTGCTGACAAAGATGGCTATTACAAGGAAATGTAAGTATGCAGAAGCCCCAATGTTATACAAGTTAATTGGTTTAGTTATTAGAGTTGTGGGAAGATGAAGAAAGGTTGATAATATGAGCAAAACACAAATTTACCAGCTATTGGCTGCCACGGTTAAGGGTAACCATTTGAAATGCTGGGATCCACTAAAGTGAGTCATGAAATACAGAGACTAAATGGCAAAACAATGGACTTGTACACTAAGTCCAGATGCCAGTTCTTGGAATATTCCCTTTTCTCTGTGGTACAGAGATCTAGGAGTTGGTGTGTGTGTGTGTGTGTGTGTGTGTGTGTGTGTATATATATATATATATATATATATATATATATATATATATATATATATATATATATATATATATATATATGTATGTTTTTTTTTTGGGGGGGGGGGTTTGCTCATTGCAAAAAAGTTTAAAGGAGAGAAGTGATTTTTGAGATTTGCTCTTCTCCTGTGTTTTCGATCTTTTTTTTCCCATCTTGGCAGCACTCCACATTTGGAGTGCCAACATTTCAATAGGGAACCATGTTTAAGAAATACGGAGAACATAAAAAGTAAGATATGAAGTGAAGATTTTGAACAGTTTATATAACTGGATTTAGTTGGACGTCTTTTAGGAAAGCAGTATAATGTATATAAAAACGTAATGGTTTGACTAAAACAGCTAGGTAGGGACAGGAGAGTATGTAAATGATTGTAGTTTACTGTATATAATTTGGTATCACAGGGAAATGTAACAGCATGTAAAACTCATGGTGAATTGGGTAAAGTAGGAAGATCATTTGTTGTTTTGGGACTTTGTGTAAACTCATCATCTTACGAATTAAACAATTCATGCAATCTACAATACCAATAAAAATGTCTGATGTCAGAAGCAAGTACTGTTTCCCAAATTTGCTTAACGTAATACACTTAGTGGTACTAAAGCAGCGGATGTTGTGGATGATGTAATGTCAAAAATAGAACTATATAATGCCTGGAGGCAGTGGACAGAAAGGGGTCTCTCTGCTTTGTTGCTCACTATAGGTTCAAAGCAGTACTGTACAGCAATGTTTAAATTTGTAAGGTTGGTATGATTTTGCTATATTTTGTAACTTCAGAATCATTCAATGCAATGTATCTGTTTTGTTCAATAAGATTGTGTTATGTTAAATAAGTAGTACCAGTATAAGGTGAGTTGGCACCACTACTGCACACATGGCAAGGTGCAAGCTTTTCTCTATTAACAAAAAACAAAAAAACACAAATTTGTCTTGATTCATCTGGGTTAATTTTCAGACCAGCCTAGGATTCAGATTGAGAATTAAGAATACAGTTATGTCTTACTACAAACTCTCCAGTCATATCTGAAGAGATAGAAATAGCAGTACAGTGGGTGCTGCTTGGCATGATAGAAAAAGCAGCAAGCAGCCATTTCCACACAACTCGGTCTGTTTCAGGTGATTTGTGCCTGATGTAATCTGAAAAAAAAAGTGAAAATAAAAGTATAACCCGTTGCAAGAAATGGCAGGGGAAACTGACTTAAAAAAATATATAGGATCATAGTTAAATTGTTCTGTTGATGTGTGCCAATCGAACAGCATGGCTGACATATAGAGTATATATTTTTATTTTTAATGCAGCTTGAAAGCCCATTTTATCTAAACCTGTTGACTGTTGTGTGTGTGTGTGTGTGTGTGTGTGTGTGTGTGTGTGTGTGTGTGTGTGTGTGTGTGTGTGGGTGGGTAGGTGCAACGGGTTACACTGTATATATCTCACAGGAGGAAGCAATTAATGTAACACATTACTAAGGCAATTATTTACATGATTATTCATTCATTTGATCACAGACATCAGATGTGTACACAGTCAAAATGGCTGTAATGAGTAGTTACAAATATGTGTGCGTGTGTGCAAAACAGTATATCTAACAGCAATGAGCTAAACTATATTACATATTTATTAATTAATTTGATCACTAATATATGATGTGCAAACAGTCAAAGAGGCTCTAGCTGCTGTGTGTGTGTGTGTGTGTGTGTGTGTGTGTGTGTGTGTGTGTGTGTGTGTGTGTGTGCGCACGCACTGTAATGAGTTGCAATATATGCATCTTCCAGGAGCAAATCAAAATACATTACTGTAGACATAATTTATTCATTTGATAATAATCAGACAATTGAGGCTTACACAGTCCATAATGTGGCCTGACTGGGGTGGGTGGGGGTCTGGGTGTGTGTGTGTGTGTGTGTGTGTGTGGACAGGTTGCTCTGGGTAATACTGCAAGCATCTGACAGCAGTGAGTAAAAATACATCAATGTGTCCATTGTTTATCATTTGATTGCAGTTAGATATCCAAGATATACACAGTGAATAAATTATCTTCAACTGATGGGCACATCGTGTGTGTGTGTGTGTGTGTGTGTGTGTGTGTGTGTGTGTGTGTGTGTGTGTGCGCGTGTGTATAAGCAGGAGGGTTTGCACTGTATACAGCTGATGGCAAGAAAATGAAATACCATATTATGGCCACTATTTATGTATTTAATATTGCAATCATAGCTAGATATTTGAATTATACACAGTCATTAAATAGGATGTAGCTCTTGGGCACATATGTGCGCAAGTGTGTTTGTATGTATGTCCGAGAGCAGATAGGAAGGGATATAGTGGATTGTAGAGTGTGTGTCTGCCAACCATGAGGTGAAATAAATTACAGTCACTACGTATTCTTTTGATCATAGTCAGATATTTGAGATATACATAGTTAATAAAGAGGCTAACTGCTGAGCATGTTTGCATAGTTTACTTTTACAGAGGTGAAATGGGATGCACTGTGCAAGTCTTCCAACAACAAGCTGAAATATATTACTGTGGCCATTATTTATGTATTTATTCATTAACTGGATCACAATCAGACAACTGATACATACACAGGCTCCTGGCATGAAGGCAAACTACTGATGATACTGACTGACCCCTGCTGTTAAATGATCAAGGTCAAAAAGTAAACAATCTGGCTTAGTCCATGTAAAAAAGCTGAAATACATTACCGTGATCAATATTATACAGTTTTTATTTGGTTATCAGGCATTTATACTGTCAATAAAAATGCTATAATGACTAGTTACTTCGTCTGTGGATAAAACTGACTGACATTACCTGTTGTTTGATCACAAATGAACAGTCATTGACCTACCATAAGGTAGCTCCCTGCAATTCTGTTCAACCATAGTCATTCAGCTACTTCAGATAGCACCCCATTTTTATGAAAGTCAGCAGCCATCACTGGGTTTCACTAGAATATATGGCCACAGCATAGGAAACCATATGTACATGGACCAGTATAGGACTATTAGCATGACCCACACCTAGCACTCTTTGGTTATCTAAAAATATATTGTGAAAAGGGAGTAAAGTAAGACAACAAGAATGCCATTCCTCGTTCAAAGCATACCAGGAAGTCTAACCCATTGGAGAATTCAAGAGAAATAGCTGCTGCATTTGCTACTGTTGGTCAGGGATGAAGAGAGGTCATAGTAAAGCTTTCCCCAATGGCAAAAGATGGCACTCAACACAGACTGACTGAAGGATCACTCAAGAGGCATCAATAGACCATCTCAGTTTGCTGTCTTGAGAGCTGGCCTGGGCGGGAATGTGTACTGCAGTCAGAAGGGAACAAGATGACATGACTTGCTCCCAAAGTCATATGCCCTATCCACACAGGACATGTGAATGGGTTTCCCCACTGCCTGCTGATATAACAAACCACTGCCACATTGTTAGAGTGAATGGTGACCATACCCTAAGAGAAGAGATCATGTAGAGCCTACATAGTTAGAAAGACTGCTCTCACCTCTAGGACACTGATATGCAGATGTGTCTCTTTCTTGCAAACAAAGTTCCTTGGATGCCTGCCCTAAACACTGTTCTTGCACCCAAAGGCTAAAGAATCTCTGGTGACCATCAACATTGTAGATGAAGGAGGAACAGGACTGCTCTGAGAAAGAGTGGCCAGAAGAAGCCATCAAAGAAGATGTGACAGACAAGACAAGCCACTATGTCCATATTCTGAGAACAATGGCCACAGGGTATCCAGTGATGGACACTCATGTGGTACCTTTTCAAAGGGGCCCACTAAAACTGTCAATGTCATAAGCATCAAAACCCAAAGGCAGGATATGTCTGCCATTGTAGGAGGAAACAGAAGGAGGCAAACACTGGACCAAAGATGAACATTCAAAATTCAGTATGGTGGAAGGCTGGTAATAAAGAGGTCTTTGTGTCCAGGTGGCAGCTGATGAAAATCTGTGCTTGCTATCATGCCAGTTGCAACTTAATGTTTACCAATATTCCAAAGGAACTGAACATTTGCAGTAGATAGTTCCTTGCTTTTATCAATAAGTCCCTTTATGCAGCTAAAAGAAGCCAGTTATCCATATAAAGGAAAACTCTTGTCACTTGCAGCTAAGTTGATCATTAATCACCACCATACATTTGGTGAACATGATGAGCACCCTGGTGTTTTATTTAGACAAAACAAGGCGTCTGTGAAATGGCAACGAATGACTCTCACCCTGAAACGCAAGAACATCCTGGATACCTTGGCTAACTTAGCAAGTAGACATTCTGGAGGCCCAGAAAGCACATCCAGTCTTCCTTTGCTAAGCAGGGAAGTGTGAACTGTGCTGTGACTATCTGGAATTTCACTTTTTTTACATGCAGATTTAGGTCATGAGGTGTTCTGGTTTGTTTCTTGTGAACTTAAAATAATCAAACAAATTCTGAACCTTCTCTAGTCAGGTGTGACCTCTTGGATGGCTCTTTTCAACAAGAAAGTTTTTAACACTATCCTGGTCACCACCTTCTGACAGAGTGGGATGTTAAGGGGCAAGCAGCCAGGCCTGGATGAGATAACACTCTGAGGATGCACAATCCCATTTCCATTTCCCTTATCCACTTGCCTTGCATTATTACATGCAATGCAGAATGTCCAAGGAGATTCAACCCTCAATGCTTCTGGAGTGGTAGAGTCAGGCAAGTCCCCAGAGACTCTGCAGCTCACCCCAGAAGGGACAGTGAGAAATCCCTGGCTCTATGGACCACCTCAGTTTCATGCTGGCTTCAATCAAAATGCTGCTTAAAATGTGAGCTGTGTTGGCTTTCCTTAAATCATAAGTTTTATACAGTCCATTCAGTACACTCGGCAGTGAGAGCATCTTACCTTCTTGCTCACTAATCCTTTGCAGCTTTACCTTCACAAATAGACTAAACAATGATAGGCCACCATTCAGGGCATCGGTGAAAGATGCCTAAAAGTTGTCCATGAAATTACAATGGCTAAGCTTGGAATGATGGTGAAGGTGATGCTCAACTTGACCACATAGTCTGGTCCATCTACTGTGTTATGTAATACTCACATGGAGAGATCACTAGCATTAGCCAAGGCTGTCACATGGAATTCCAACATGAGCCTTAGGTTCCCATGTGTCATCTTTTATGGCATCTCTCAAGTAGCACTGTAAGCAAGTTATGATATCATGTAGTTAATGGCTCTTATAGAAAGTGCCTGATACATACAAGTGTTTGCCAAAGTGGTCTAGTTCTGCTGGGCTCTCTTCTGAGGGTTATTTCCTGAGAGCAACAGCCACAACAATGGAGACAGCTAGGGAAGTTACAATCCAACTTTCACGGTCATTAGGAGACCACAGGATAGTATATTTGTATAAATAAACTTACCATAAAAGTAGATGTTTGAATGATCACTGCTGCAGTAGACTTAGCTAGATGGGCTATATCCTACTAAGGATATAACAGCCAGCCAGCTTCTAACGTTTCAGGGCACCTTCAAAGTGCCCAAACTATCAGGTAGCTTGAGCTGAACAGATTAAAAGAAAAGTTTGGATGCCAAACCCTTCAGAGCTTTCCAGCCAATAGATAGAGGGAGGCTGGGGCAATGCTAGGAACAAAAAATAAATAAATAAATAATGTCCACACCATGGCATAAAAAAACTCACCAAAAACAAAGGGAGATTGAGGGGGCAGTGATCATTCGAACATCTACTATTATAGTAAGTTTACTTACAAAACTGTACTACATTCATCATACTGATCACTGCTGAAGCAGAATTAGCTACATGGGCATATTACCCTAGCTTACTACGTTTGGGAAGTAAAAGGAAGAGTCCAGAAGCTGTTAGAGAATGGTCCTAGACCCACAAAAGGAATCAAGCTTATACTGCTTTGTAAAAGTATTTGCAGAGGACCAAGTAGCAGCATCTAGAATCCATTTCCAAAAAGCCACAGATGGAGCCAAGACCCTGGTGGAGTGGGCCTTGATCCTGCCTGCAACAGATTTGTTATGGTGAGTATAACAAAATCTAATAGCATTAGACCACCTTTTGGAAATATTTTGTTTTGACACACGTTGTCCCTTCTTCTTCTTACCTTCACAAGAAATGAACAGATCTAAAGATCTGAAAGGTTTAATTTTGTCAATATAGTAATGGAGTTGTTTATGGACATCCAAGGTAAGGAGTATCATTTATCCCTCAATTTCAGGTTCAAGAAAAAAATAGGGAGATGGATAGGATAGTTTGACTTAAAGTAAACTCAGATACCACTTTAGGCATAATAAAGGATTAGCTATCAAAGAAGCCCTGTGCCTGTGGAATGTGAGAGTGGACTCACCGTAAGTGCTTGCAACTCGGAAAACTTTCTTGCAGAGTTAAGAGAAATCAGTAAAACCGTTCCATGTTAAGAACCTCTAGTCAGCCAGATTAAATAGTGCAAATGGAGCAAATGTTAGCTTCTGTAACTCAAAATTAGGATCCCAAGGAGGGATCACAGGTTTTCTTGCAGGACTCATGCAAAACCCCTTTCAAGGGCATTTTGACCTGAAACTGCAATGAAAGAGGAGGATCCATTGGGAGACATGCTGAAATGCCTGACAAATGAACCTTGACAAAATAATAAGAAAGGCCATAGGACAGTAATTCACACAAATATTATAAAATTCGAGAACAACTAGATCTGAATGGGTGCTGGTTATGTTGTTGGCACCAACTAGAAAACCTTTTCTATTTGTTAATATACAACTTTCTAGTAGCAGTATTTCTTGCTTTCATTAGTACCTGTTGCATGTCCTTATTAAATAGGTGCCTTAAACAAATTAAGACCCTATTATCCAGGTAGTTAACTGAAGTTGACTGACATCAGGGTGTATCAAACACCCCTGTTCTTGTGTGAGTAGAACCAGCCTATGAGGAAGCTTGTGGTAATTAGCCTTGACCATTTCCAAAACAGAGCCACTGTTGTCTGGACCAGAAGTCAGTCATCACAATGATCTTGGGGGTTCCTTCTGAATCTTCAGAAATACCCTAGATATTTGCAGAAAGAGTGAAAAAGCCTACAGGTACATTCCTGTCCAAGGAAAAGAAAATGCATCTACCTTCTAGGACGTCTTGCATTGAGTCCTGGAGCAGAATCTTGTCAGTTGACTGTTCAGACAGGAGGCAAAGAGGTCTACTTGAGAAACTCCCCACAGGTGGATCAATTCTTGGAAGAATCCCGATCTAGTTTCCATTCATGAGAGTCTACCAGGATCCTGCTCACCTTGTCTGCCATACAATTATGCTCTAACAGTATGTAGGATGCCTGTAGCATGAGACTGTGCAGTGAAGCTATATCCCAAACTAACATGACTAGTCTCCAAAAGGGGGTTATGACCTGGTTTCTCCTTGCTTATTGACGTATACATGATTGTGGTATTGTCTGTAACAATTTGAAGAGGTCCTGGGACCAAAGCTGATTTAGAGAGTTGCATACTTTAATCAGGGCAAGCATCTCCTTGATATTTATGCACTTGTATACATCCTTGGTGTCCCACACACCCTGCACTTTTATCCCTCCTGAAACTGCTCAAAAAGCAAAGTCAGTGGTGACTGACTGCTTTGGAACAGGAAGAGAGAAGGTGAGACTTGGATTTAAGGATATCTGCGGTCTCCACCAAACGATTTCTCTTCTGACAAACCCCAGCACTAGGATTAGAAAAACAAAGGGTACTGATGCTGGGACCAAACAGACGTCAGACAAAGTACAGTTGTGTACACTTACCATAAATGTAGATGTCTGAGTGTATTCACTGTTGCAGTCATTACATTTGGGTAATCTGCTGGCAGGTTTCCCTCAGTCAGCCTGATTAACAAAGTCTTGGGTCCTGCGTCGGTTGCTGTCCCTTCTTCCATGACTTCAGGTTGTCAGGGGTATAAAACATGCAGCCGACGCCATCAGTTTTTCTTGCCCCAGATGTCAGGTGCCCCCCTAATGGGGAGCAAATAAACATAAAAAAACACAAAGGTATACCTCCAACAAAAAGCAAATACACCAAAAAGGCTTTTAAGCATAGTAAAAGAAAGTAGAGGTATAACCAGAAAAGGTTAGGGGGGTGGAGGGAGGGTAACCAGGACTGCAGCAGTGAATACACTCGAACATCTACATTTATGGCAAGTGTACACAACTGTACTATGTTCTTCGTGTTTCACTGTTGCAGTCATTACATTTGGGTAGATTCCCAAAGCTATGGTTGGGAGGAGAAGTTTATAAAGCATTAGGGCTAGCTATAAGGCCTTGCAAGATAGCAGTGGCAAAGCCAGCTCTGGATTTAAAGAAAATTGGTAAATGATCATGCTTGGTGAAAGTATGTACAGAGCTCCAGGTAGCAGCTTCTAGGATGTCCCTGGTAGGAACACCTCTGAGAAAGGCTGCAGAAGTAGATGCAGCCCTGGTGGAGTGAGATCTGATCCCCTGGGGGATAGGTTTTCCATGGTGCTTATAGCAGAAATGAATGCAATGGCTTATCCATTTAGAAATGGTTTGTTTTGAAATAGCCTTCCCCTCTGCCCCTGCAGCAAATGCTACCAGCAGTTGTTCAGATTTTCTTTGAGGTTTAGTCCTGTCCAAGTAGAATCTAAGTTGTCTGTGCACATCCAGGGAATGCAGAATCCATTCCCCTTTGTTCTGTGGATTGAGAAAGAAGGTTGGCAAATGAATGGACTGATTAAGAGCCACACTGGAAACCACCTTGGGCATGAAGGATGGATTGGTCCTGAGAGATACCCTGTCCGCATGAAAGATGAAGAAAGGCTCCACTACCATAAGGGCTTGTAATTCAGACATCCTTCTAGCTGAAGTGATTGCTAAAAGGAAGGCTGTTTTCCAAGAAAGAAATTTTACGTCTGCAATAGCAGCTGGCTTGAAAGGAGGTAGAGTGAGCTTCTCCAAAACAAAGTTAAGGTCCCAGGCAGGGGTTGGAGCTCTTCTGGGTGGTCTCAAGTTTTTTGCCCCTCTGAGATGCTTCTTGAGCAGAGGATGAGAGAAGAGGGGTAGGTTCTGTGTTATAATGAGCTGAAATAGCTGATGCATGGATTTTAATGGAGGAAAGAGACAGGCCCTTGTGATGCATCTCAGTTAAGTATTGCAAAATCTGAGGTAAACTGGGCGCTGCTGTGCTCATCCCTAGAGATTGGTTCCAGGCACAGAATCTTTTCCATTTGTCAGCATAAGACTTTCTAGTACAAGGTCTCCTTGTCTCAAAGATGACATCCATCACAGGTTTGCTGAGGGATGATAAGGGTGAATTTAAGTGCTTAGCCAGGCTGCAAGGTTCAATGTTGGAAGCTGAGGGTGCAGAATTTGGTTCTCCTGCTGAGACAGCAGGGAAGGGGTCTGAGGCAGGTGCCATGGAGATAACTGCAACACACTGCGCAAGAGGGGGTACCAGTGTTGGTCCGGCCAGTCTGCAGCAATCAAGATCATTCTTGGTTTGTCCTGTTTGATGTTTATTAGAACTTTGGAGAGCAGAGGCAGTGGGGGAAGGTGTAGACTGAAGGACAGAGCATCCACTTTCCAGGCTTGTTTGTGGGGAGTCCTTGTGCAAAACTTGTCCAACTGGTAGTTCTGGGGGGAGGCAAATAGATCTATGTCTGGGCTCCCCCGTTCGCTTGTCAACATGTTGAAAATCCTTGGTTCCAGTTTCCACTCGTGTGAGTCCATGAGGTTTCTGCTTAGTCCATCTGCCAGTGTATTCAATTTTCCTGGCAGGAATTGCACTTGTAGGTGCACTTGGTAGCTCAAGGCTGTGTTCCACAATGCCATGGCTAGTCTGCAGATGGGGTAGGAATGTGTACCCCCCTGCTTGTTTACATACCACATAACCGCGGTGGTGTCCGTCTTTACCATTAGTTGTCCTGGAAGAATGTAGTCCTTGAAGGCTGTCAGAGCATTCTGTACAGCTAACATTTCTTTTTGATTGATATGTAGGTGCATTTGATTTGGGTTCCATTTGCCCTGAATGCACTTCCCTGCCAGGTGAGCCCCCCATGCATAGTCTGATGCATCTGTAGTTAGGGTTTGGGCGGCAGGGGGTAGTGTGAATGGCAGTCCCTTCTTTTGGTGGCAGGCCTCTGCCCACCATAGGAACTCCAGGCGTAGGCAAGGTATGATAGGAATCATTGTTTCTAGGCTGTGATAATGTTGACTTCATAGACTTTTTAGATACCACTGTAGTTTCCTCATATGCAGTCTTTTATATGGAATTAGAAGAATGCAGGAGGCCATGAACCCCAAGGCTTGCAGTATTTGTCTTGCAGATAGCAGGGTTTTTGTGGCCACTTGTTTGAAGTAAGTTGCCACATGAATTTGCTTTTCTGGCATGAGGAAAGCCATCTGGGCAGTTGTATTCAAGCTTGCACCCACGAATGTAATTTGTTGACAGGGCACCAGTTGTGATTTCTTTTCATTTATGGTGTACACCAGACAAGTTAGAATCCTTTTTACAAATCCTAGATGATTTAAAAGTATGCCCTGGTTTTCTGCCTGAATTAGACAATCGTCCAGGTATGGATATATATGAATATTTCTTTGCCTGCAAAATGCAATAACTGGAGCCAGGCATTATGTGAATACCCTGGGTGCAGTAGATAAGCCAAAGGGCAGTGCAGATAATTGATAATGCGAGTAGCCTGCTTTGAAGCGTAGGTATCTTCTGCAAGATTCCCTGATTGGGATGTGCAGGTATGCTTCTTTTAAATCTAGAGTTGCCAACCAGGCGTCTTTGCCTAGCATAGGAAGTAATTGGTGAAGAGTCAGCATCTTGAATTTTGGAATCTCCAGAAAGGTGTTTAGAGTAGACAGGTCCAGGATTGGATGCCATGATTTGTCAAAACCTTGTCCCTTTTCCTCTTCTGATACCAGCTGAATAGCCCCCCATGCTTAAGAGGGAAAGTACTTGTTTTTGAGCCTTTGCCCACTGATTTGGGGGCAGGTCTTCCCACTCGTTTGGTGTTGGCAATGTGTGGAAATGAAATCTGTATCCCTGGGATGCTATATTTAAAACCCATTTGTCCTGGGTTATGAGTTCCCAGTTCTTTGCATGAAGAGCAATCTTCCCCCCCAAAGGGGCGGTGAAAAGATAAGTGCTTGGGAATTTTAAAAGGAAGTCATTGAGACTGTTTACCATAGGGGGGTGTCTTGTTATTTCCAGATTTGGAAGTGGAGGCCCCCCCACTGCTTAGTTCTGAGAATCCCCTGGGACTGAAACCTGGGGGTTTTGCTGTGTCTGGGTTTGGCTTGAGAGGACCTGGAAGGGACTGGAAAGGACCAATTCTTGGTAGGCCAGTGTCTACTGAATCTTGGAGGCTGCACTTGTAAAAAAACTTTAACAGTTTGCATAGATTTAGCTTTATCTTCCATCTTTTTAAGAACTTCTTCAGTCTTGTTGCCAAACAGGCGGTCCTGATTTAAAGGAGCATCCAACAATTTAGCTTTAACATGATCAGGCAAAGATTGCTCCTTAAGCCAAGCATGCCTTCTAAGCACAGACCCAGTAACAGCAGCCCTGCAAGAGGCCTCTAAAGAATCAAAACTACATTGCAAAGTATGTTTTCCAACTTGTTCAGCAGAATGCATTAAATCCTGTAAATCTTTATTTTCCACACTGTCAGGAATCAACATCATTTTCTGTTTAAGCAGTCCAATAATATGCTGTTGACATTTTAACATATGAAAATGGCAGTTTAAAGCTCTGATTGCCAAGGTTGCAGAAGTATAAACCTTTTTACCCCATCTATCCAGCTCCTTGGAGTCTCTATCAGAAGGGGTAGGATTTTTTGCAGTAGAAGCCTTAATGCCCTTGGGCCCCTGAGAAATAGTCTCGGGATCTGCAATAGGATTTTTGAAAAGATAACTTGTGGGACTCAGGAACCCTGTAGTATCTGTCAGGTTTACTAGGAACTGGAGGCAGGGAATCAAAGGCCAAACTGGATTCAGAGAACACATCATCAACAATGTCTAGTACAGGAGGTATAGCCAAAGGCCTATGCTGAGGTAGAAGAAGGAAATCCCTAAGCCTCTTTTTTGAATCAGAAAATTCCTGGCTTTCCCAGTGGAAATGCTCCCTTAAAGTATGTAAAGTTTCCCCAAAAGAAAAATCCTCAGGAGGGGAAGCAGAGGGAATGGAATCCTCTGCATCAGAATCCTCATAAGTAGGTATGGACAAATCCAATTCATCAGAAGAGTGAGAAGAAACAGAATCCTGATCAGAAGATTCATAATCAAGCTCAGCGCTAAGCCTCTTAGAGGGGGGAGGGGTTGACTACCCCTGATTAGAGTAATTAGATATTCAGCCATTTTTATCATTTGTTTTGTGGGCATAGGGTCCTGAGCATGTGGCCTGGGCATCGGTTTTTTAGACATGGATTGAGATTTAGGCCTTAGCAATGAAGGCGGTGTTGATTTAATATGCAAGTATGTAGGCCTGAATACACCCTCAGAAGCTGGTGCCTGCACAGCGGCTCCGGACCCATCCAAGGTAGAGACATCCGTGGGTTCCATAGTTGAAGTATCTCACAGCATACCGGACTCTGAATAGGGCTCAGTAGAGGCCTGTGAATCAAACGTAGCGGGTATCAGGGGCTGCGAAAGCAACTCACTGAGTACCGGCGAACTGGCGACTGGCTTAGGGGAAGCGTCGTCGGCAGTTTTGGATCTCGGCGGCCTGTCTCTGTCTTTATCGTTGCGTTTTTTCGAAATCCCGGTAGTCGGATGGCTAACCGACATTTCTAGATAATTAAACTGAGAACCAAAATATTTAGAGGCAAAAATATACCGACGATGGATAGTGCGCTGATTAAATAAAGCACAAAACTGACAGCAAGATACGTCGTAGTCAGGGCCTAGGCAAGGAATACAGTACGAATGAAAATCTTTATGAGGTATTTGCTTTCCACAAGTAATGCAATTATTAACTTTTACTGACATTGATAAGGAGCAAGAAAATGTTTCCCCAACGGGGTACTTAGCTTTAAGGTGAAGACTTCGGTTTTGAAACTCGAAAACGAAAATTTCAGGAGTCGGCCGACCGGCACTTGCGAACTGCTTCTGCTTTGGGCACCACACGGCAAGAAAGACTGATGTAATGGCGTCGGCTGCATGTTTTAAACCCCTGATGACCTGACGTCATGGAAGAAGGGACAGCAACCGACGCAGGACCCAAGACTTTGTTAATCAGGCTGACTGAGGGCAACCTGCCAGCAGATTACCCAAATGTAATGACTGCAACAGTGAAACACGAAGAACATTACTGTATCTTTCTTATGTGGAATCTTGCCAGAGGTATCATGATAATCATAAAAGCCATGGGAACCAAAATTCTGACATATTCCCTCACAGTGACCGAAGCCTGAATGGAAAATCTTGGAAACAGATGTAGATATAGATAATTTTTTTTTACTATGGAAGAAAACTCTTTGAACTAAGGTGCCTAGCTGACATCTTAGGAACACAATCCTGTGTAAATGAGTCAAGAAAGAGTTGAGTGTTCTCTTGAAATCCCAGCTTGTGTAAAAGATTGCCTACCTGAGAGAGATTTCTTTAAATAAGACTCTGCAAAGAGAAGCAAGTCATCTAAATAAGGAAAAATGTGGACACCCTGTAGCCTGAAGTGAGATGCAAATGAAAACTAGGGACACACCATAACGTTAGATCCATGTTGTCTTCTATGGATCTGGCTCAATCTGTGTTGTCAGATCTGGAAGGATCTAACCTTGGCGCCTTTCAAAGCTTTGAACAGGAGAGCTCTGACCCTTCCCACAGTTCCCTCTCCTATCTGAATTACCTCAGATCAAGTTTGCTGACTGACCTTAAGCTGCCACACTACCTCTATTGATTATATATATATACAGCTATATACACACACACATTGCAGAACAAGGAAGAAATAGAACAAGCACTAAATACTGTAATAAATACAAGGGGTGAGAGGGGGTCCAGAGGAGATCTGGACGATCTCTAGAAGTACAATGACAAGTTGGCACAGGGAAGAGAGTTAAACCAGATGAAAAGAAGAAAACATGGAGCTATTGCTATACTAACCACATAACTTTCATATCAGATTTTGTCTTTTTTCATCTGATTCAACATATGGGACAGATTCTGAAGCTACCCATCAGGGACCTGGGTAATCTCAAGGAAGGATAGGGTGGAAGGTGTTGCTCCCAGTCCTTTCCTTGGGGATGGAGACAGGATGACTTCCAGGTGAATCCAGGTCCTCAAAAACTTAATCTTTTGGTCAAAGTCATACTCAGTGAGACTCCTAGTAGATCGATCAGATCTCAAGAATGGGGCTAGCGAAGCAGGCTTTGATGGTAATTTCTCCAATATTGGTGAATGAAGCTTGGGACTGATAGGCCCTGGTAGAAAAGAAGGTTTTGTCAGGGAAAACTGGATTTTAAGAACAGTAGGCACTGACTGTCTCAGACCCTTAGGTGCCGGGCCTGTAAAAGCTGTTGGATCGGGAGACCTTTTCTTAGATTTATCCAACCAACTTTTCTCTTAGTTTGTCTCTATCTTTATCCCTCTCTTTTTCCTTCAACCTTTCCTTGTCTCGATTTTTTCAGGGGAAGGGGAAGAAGTGGATGCCTTCAGGTCCGTAGACTTTTTGGACCCTGTCTAAGGTGGAAGAAGTCCTTTTAAAATAAGTTTTTTTTTTTCTCCACTGGAAGGCTCTGATGCTGAAAGCAGCACAAATAGAGCATGAATCCTGCAAGTGGGAACATCCTAAGCAGTAGACACACTGCAAGTGTTGGTCTGAGGAGGTAATTTATGCTCACAGGTGGAACACGGTTTAAAACCTGTTGACATTAGAACAAGAAATGACACTGAAGATGTATATAATCTTAACAAGTTATCTAAGCAATTCATTTACTAACTATCCTAATATTAAAAATATATCTAAGATCATACATGCACACACACTTGAAAAAAAAAATTGCAAATCACACTTATCTAACCTAACACTACTCTAACTTAATAATTACTATGAAAATATTCTAAAAGGGAGGAAAATACTTTTACTTGTTGTGAAAAATTATGGAGCTCTTGGGACCATTCAAGGGTTTAAATATTTAGTCAAGAACTCTTGGGATTTTTTATCACAAATTTCAGAAGACTTATACAATGAAAGTCTTTTATTTTTGACAACAGACATCAAAGACTTATCTTCAGTAACACCACATCAACAGAGACTAGAGCAGTTGTTTTGAGTTTCTTAAAGAAAAGAGTGAATTAAGTGGGTCAGAAATTCAAGTTATTGTGAACCTGATGGGCATAGTTCTGACAAATAATTTTATTTATTTTGATGGTGTGATTTTTAGACAGAAATGAGGTGTGGCCATGGGTTCATGTTCTGCCCCATTTTTGCCAATATTGTTACGGGGATGTGGGAGAAGAAATGTATTTTAAATTCTAAGTTTACTGATGGTCCTTTTATACAAGATACCTGGATGATATCTGTATTTGTTTTTGGACCGACCATCATAAGATACAGGACTTTCTTGATTGCATCAACACCACTACCTCCTTTTTTAAGTTTATGTACTCAGTTTCTGATGAAACCCTACACAATTTAGACACAGAGTACAACTAAAGACAGATTTAACAACATATTTGCCTCTTTTATTTCAGAAAACCAGCATATTCAAATTCTATTTTACATTTTACAAGCAGAAACCCTTTGCATCAGAAAAAGGCAGTGGTTAATGAACAACTGGTTAGGGCCGCTAGGATGGTTTCTGATTTTTCTGCTTTTTTATTGGAGTGTGAACAATTAAAAAACATGTTCTTGAAAAGAGGGTATCCTGAAAAATTTTTATTGATATTATGGATAAGGTGGTTTCTAAGGGAGAACTTGGCACATATACCGCACTTCTGGGGAACACACATAGCTGTAATGTTATTAAGCAATCCCCTCCTAATTCTTGAGGGACAGCTCTTATTACCACCTGTAGCCTAGATTTTTCAGAAATTATAAATAGTATTCAAAGGAACTGGGGTGTTTTTAGTCGTTTAGACAATACAGGGAAAATGGTGGATTTTCCCCATTGTTTACAATGTGAACGGGAGTGTGGTGTAAGAAGCTGTTTGAACATAACGCTGGCCAAAACTACAACCAAGGTAAATGGGGGATCTTTAGTTGTGCTTGCTGTAATACTTGCAAGTTTTTGTTAAACGCCGATGGGGTTACTGTGGGTAACATTAATATTAATCCTGTTTTACTGCACTTGTCATTCTAAGGGTATTGTTTATGCAACTATTTGTCAGAAATGTGCTCATTTTTATATCGGAAAAACTAAACAGGTTTTTAAGGACAGTATAAAGGAACATATTTATAGTACTGGTAAGAATGACCTTCAAAATGCCCTGGCTAAACACATTTCTAATTTTTCTGAGAGTTATTTTTTATTTTTGGTACAGAAATTTTACAACCTAGCCCATGGGGTGGCACTGTGGACCTTTTTTTTTTGAGGTTCATGAATTATCCTAGTAGATAAAAATAAATGCAGGGGTCAGTCCTCGTTTAAATGACATTTCTATTAGCTGTTTATTAAGCTAAAATCTTTAGGGCTTATGTGAGGCTTTATTTAAGCTGTACCTTTATTTCAAGGTTTGTAATAACTTTGACTTTTTGTTTTTTTTTTCTTTGTTGTTTCATGTGATTAATGATGTCATGTATTGTAACTGAGGTGGCGTGTCTGTTTGCTATTCCGAAGAAGCTTCACATTAAAAACAAAAGCACTCAGTTAAATTAGTGTTTCTATCTTGACTTGGCTGGTACTTCTAGATTGTCATACAGTGTCCCTCCCAGTCTGTATTTTCGGTGGTGTGCTCTGTTTGCTTTTAGGAAAAATTCTTTAACTTATGAAAAATTATGGAGCTGTCAGTCTATATGTCTGGTTTAGTCAGGCAGCAAAAAAGATATGAGATATTTTAGGCAGAAGAGGGGAAATTTAGGTAGGGGAGGAGTGAAAGCTCTTGGATCCAAAGCTTTTGAATCAGATGAAAAAAAAGACAACATCGGATCTGGAGCTATATATATTATGAGAACACTCTTTGTGCAGTAAACAGTCCACAGGGTAAGGCAGAGAACTGATAATGTGATCCAGTCACACAAAACCTTAAGAAACATCTAAAGTCTGGCTGAATAGGGATGTGATGATAACCATCTTTTAAGTCTAGTGTTACCAGGAAACTTTAGAGAGGAAGAAGAGGCAACAGCTTATTAAGTGGCATTATTTTGGAATATGGCACTATCACAAACATGTTTAGGAAAGAACAGGTTCGATCACTCTTCAAGACAGCATGTGATGAAGAAGCAGTGGAAACAAAAAGAGTCTGATCTGGAAGCTTAAAAATGACCCCTAGAAAGAAGGAAATTCCTTCCACTGACATCTGTAACCTTGATGAATACTTTTTCAGAACACATTTCTCTGAAACTATCTGTTGCCAAACAGAAAATGGAGATTCAGACTTTCTGGAAGAAAAAAAGGGCCAAGGTGTGAGGGGGGGTAAATAAGGTTTCTTGAATGTTCATCCAAACTTGTTGAACTGTCCTTGGCTTTGTGGGGTTCAAGGCTTCTTTTTAGTACCCCCTTAGCACTTCTACTAAAACATGTGTCTGTATTTTGGTGAAACTGTTTACTCTGCTTTTTGCCAAAATTGGATGGAAAGTTAGAAATTCCCTTGGAGGATTTGGAAAATGAAGGCTGAAAATCTTAGAGGTTCTTTGGATCAGTTTAGCCCTTTCATCACACTTTTTGATCACTTCAGCAGCAAAGTGGCCAAACACTAAATCTCTATCCAAATGTGAATTTAAAATCTCATTTTTATCATAATCTTGGAGGTTCTGTGAATGCAGTCATGCAAACCATCTGAAATAGTACCAGTGGCCACAGACCAGGAAGAATTATTAACAGTCATGCATACACTGTAAACAATGAGAAGTGGCCTCTGCAACAGAAGAAACTAAATTATTTAAATCAGATTTTTCCTCACAAGAAGAAACTCCAAATAAAATGTTTCTCATAATACCCTTTGGGTGTTGCTAAAGTATGCCCGATAAAGAACTCCAGCTCTGTCAAACCCAGATTTGATGAATACCCCAGGACCTATGAACTTTTACAATTAGTCAGAACAAACTAACACATTAGAATGCCATTTCAAAATTCTGAAAATCAAAATAGCTTAAGTATGCACTTTTTCCTACACTTAATAATTTTCCCATCCTTATCAGAAACCAGTAAAATTGGAAGTAACTAAGCACTTAGCAGCAGTGGGATCAACTAAAGCTATAGCTGTTGTGTCAGGTTTGGGAATAGTTTATAAAAATTTAAGAGACTGAGGAAATGTACATATATTCTATTTGCCTTTACAGAGACAGCTGGCTGACTATCAAGAAAACTGCAGGCAGTAAGAGACGCATCCTCTAAGCCAAGCTCTCAACCAAAAAGGGACAAATCTCAACAAAATCAGGGATAAACCCAGAAATAATTAAGGGCAATCTGGGACACTTTAAAATATTAGTACTATTAACTTGAGACTGACAGAATAAGAGAATGTGAATTAAGATGCATTTTCTGAAGTAAAAGAACTCAATAAATACTTACAATAATTAGTGTTATAAATTGTTATTCACCACATTTTCTCCAAGTCATCAGATTTAGGAAGGACTAATATGGACATTGCTAAAATATGAATCAAAATGAGGGACACGAGTAGTATGCCTCTAAACAGAGCAACAGGAATGGGTGTAGGTTCAGGAAAATCCCTCTTTAACAAATCATATTTTCTGAGGGACTGAGAAACCTCTGTGATCTCCCAGTGAAAAAACTGGCACATTCTAGCAACAGTCTCAAAAAAAGAGAAACCCCCATAGGGAGAATCAGAAACGGAGCTCTCATATGAGTCTGAATCAGAAATCAGAGGAGAAAAAAAATTGTGTCTGCCCTTCATCTTCCTGCTCAGATGTAGAATTCTGAATCTCTTCATGAAATGAGGTATCCCACTTTCTTTTTTACCAGAAACTACTTTACAAGATGGATCAACAGTCTGAATTAAGCCCTGACTAGACCCAGTAAACTAGTCCTGTCCAGAGAAATCTGAGGAGTAGCTACATCCTTAATTTTCTATTTCTTTTTGACAAGAAAAATGGGGTCAATCATGTTACTAATTGGAGTAGCAGCTTCCCCAGGAATGGGAACAGCATTTTGACACAACAGGGAAGCCATCCATGTTCCATCTCCCAGGACCAACAAGAGTCTCTCTCCCTACACCCGTGAGGAGACCCCAGCAGCAGAGGATATGGCTAATCCTTGGTCCATAGTGCTTGTAGTTGCTACATTACAGGAATCTGGGGCAAAAGATTAGTGATCTGAGGTACAAGAAATGGCCAGGGTCACCCACCTGCGGTTGGGGCAAATTGCTAGCCTGCTGTGTCAGCAATGGCTGGTTACTTAAGTTTTTCTTTTGTGGCTGAAAGAATCACCCTCTGGGGGGGACCAGTAGCTTGTTCCAGGGTCAAGCCAAAAAGGTGTTTCTTTATTGGGGAAGAAGAGCAGCAAATGCAGGTAAAACTACACGTTTAAAAGTCACCTGCTTGACAGAAAACACAGTAAAAAGCACTTTACACTTTGCCAGCCCCACAAAAATAAAATACACACAATCTCACAACAGAAAAAATAGTTTTCAGTTACTTTACACAACTTTTAAACTGACAGGAAAAAAGAGCACTCCCATTTAAAAGTATGATACAATCTTGTGACAGTCCACTAAAAATTCAAACCTCCTAGCTTAGATTAACTTTCCTGAAGAGAAAAGTGAAAAATAGTATTTAGGAAATGGAAGTTTTTTTCCCCAAAGGGAACTTATCTGCCCAGCAACAGAACAGTACAAGCCGACCTTCTATCCTCAAAAGCCTCAGACGACCATACTCTTTGGTAGCAGTAAAGCTCTAAAGGGAGTCAACCAAAAACCTTGTCTTTTAGTCAACTCAGCTCAAGTCGCCTGACAGTCTGGGTGTATGGAAGGAGCCCTGAAGCTTTGGAATCTGGTCGGCCATTATATCCTTGGCAGGCTATAACCCACATAGCTAAGGCTACTGCAGCAGTGATCAATATGATGAACATCTTGTTCAGTCTCTCAAGGTTACATACTGCTACATCCAGTTCTTGTCAAGCCTTCTGCATGGCCAACAAACCATGCAATATGCAAGGAGAGCCACTAAGGAGGTAGAACAGAAAACCTACTGTAGTAATTGCTTGAATCAGGAGACTGGGTTTGTGGATTATGACCCACTGATGCATCAACTCCAAATTCTTTCCAAATTTGGAATTGCTAGAGGAATATTGGTGAAGCCATCCCTTCTAGATCTGTATTTAGGGTGGGGAATTCTGTAAGAGAGTCAAAGTGATTCCTTTTGCATGCCCTCTTCCTGGGTACTCTAGGAGTGTCCTTATTCAAGTGCGAGTAACATAAATCTGAATTACATGATTCAAGTCTATCCCCACGGAAGCTTTCTGGGAGAAGATATTAGGCCTAGGAGCATCCCATGGTGAAGGAGATGCAGGTGCAGACTCCACAAGGGTACCTACCAATGATAAAAGTTGCTTTGGCAGTTAATGCTTGTAGGTGTGAGTGAGTGTGCATGCGCAAGATGTAAAAAGACACTCCCAAAAGGATGAAAATACAGAGACCCACCTAAAAAATAAGCTTCAGAGCTGCATGACTGAATCAGGAAGGGTAAATAATTCCAGAGGACCACAGCCAAACAAGTAAGAGACAAATTCTTCAATATTCCAAGGGGGTAATATGAACAATTCAGTTTATTTATTAGTTCCTTCCCTCTCCTTTCAGGTCACCATCTTGTTTTGTCATTTTCGGCCATTCAACTTTTTAAAGTTTTTTTTTTGTTTCTCCTTTTTGGGTTGTTTCCTGACAGCTTTAAATTTCTTGACTGTTTCCAACATATATGTATGTATATACTCTATATTGTCAATATGCATTATACTCATTTATGTAAGCTGCCATTATGCAGTGTAAGACCGTTTTATGACATCTACTTAACCGAGAAAGTAAAGCTGTGTGAAGTATTCACAATAACAGCAAGTGACTAAACCCATCCTTGTCTTCAGTTTTCAAACATGTTTGAGTTTCTGCTCTGCTCCGGAGGGAAGCTTTGAATCAGGGTTTTCTAAAACAGGTTTTGCAGCATTCCTGTGTTAAGGGTTTGTGAATCAGATTAGCAAAACCCTGTGGCTGGGCAGAGACAGACACAGATCATGAAGACCACAGGTGCACTTAGAAATTAACTTAGAAACAAGACTTTCAAAAATGCTGCAAATGAAAGTGGGTACCCAACCCATGATCTCAGTATACAAACTTTCCAAGATCAGTTTCTGCTACTTTATCCAGACTTAAAAGTGGCACATTACAAAGTTGTCTTTCTCAGGAGAAATAACCACAGTGCCAAGGAGATGACATGAGACTTCAATATATCCAACCACAATTCTCTAACAGAGTTAGTCATAACACGCAAAGCCATAGTTTCATCCGGTGTATCAAATAATACTCAAAATATCAGCTATTTGCCTGATTCCTTGGCAAAGAAGGCAGAGTCTTGACTGTCATCCAGGTAACTGGGATTTGATTAGCAGCCCGAAAACACTGGACCACACAGACAGGGAGGAAGAAGAGTGAAGGGCATCTTGCCTCTACAGGGGGGGTTGGGGTGTACATTCTTGGGGAGACACTTTGTAAATCCATTTCCTTTGTGGCTGTTTTGCACCTGAAGCACCCAATTTATCAAGCACGTCTGAAAGATAAAATTGATAAGACTTCCCAAATTCCCAAACCATAACAAAAAGCTGTCTTACAGCAGCTATATAATTAAGCATCTCTTTCCTTGTGCCTTCTGGTTCAGGTTAGCACATGACGTCTGGCATAAAAATATATTTGCACCAAATACCACTCAAGCTATGTAAAACAAAGCGTACCGTTCAGAAGAAATGTGTGTCTGCAAATACTAGACTTTCTTAGCTGAGACCACAGCTGAAAGCTGTTTTCTAAGGCATGAAATTCAGGAAAGCTAAAATTGCAGGCTCCAAAGGAGGCACTATCATGTTTTGAAAGGAAAAAGATCTGATCCTGATCCTAGTTAGGAAGTATGGGGGGTCTAGGGAGATTAAAGTACAGTAAATTAATTAAATTTAGAAGCGGATCCTAAAGAAGCATCAGTCCATGGCTCTGCATGAATGGCAAACTTATCTTACCTTCAGGCAATAACATACAATATATCATCTTACAAATGGGCTTCTTTGCCTTCTGTAAAATTCTAACAATACAAAATAAGAAAAGCTGAGGGTAATGCTACTCAATGCTATAAGTCTAAACCTCAAAATGCACTCACTCGAGGCACTTTTTAAAGTGGAGAACATCGACATCTGTGCAGTGACAGAGACCTGGTTCAAAGCTCCAGAGAGCACCCCTGCATTACCAGGCTATAATTCATACCACACCTTTCGGCCACCTAACCCAGACCGAAGCACTAAAGGCGGAGGCGTGTCCATTTTCATTAAGGATAGCCACACCTCCAGGCTATTTGCACAGCATAATGCATCCGAGATTATCCAAGTGCAACTAACTCTGGGCAAGACTGCAATCCAAATTGTAGCTAGATACAGACCCCCCCCATCATGCCCCAGTATTCCCACTCCTCATTTCTTGATACACTGGAAAATATTAGGGTACAACCCAACACCTGAATAATGGGCGATTTCAACTACCCAACCATTAACTGGGAAAACTACTCATTTACCAACTCTTTTGCTCAATGTTTTCTGGAATTCATAAATTCCAACACCTTGGATCAACTTACTCACACTCCCAGCAGGGGCAGCAACATCCTAGACCTGGTCATTACCAACATGGGCGACCGGTGTTCCACAACAGAGGTCAATTCCTCGTTGGTCAGATCCGACCACATGCTAATCACCTTGAACATCCACATCCCGCCCCCACCCCCTATTAGGGAAACCACTGTAAAAAACTTCTCCAAAGCCAACTTCACACTTCTTAAAATAGAAGTGGCAAACTTCATGACACTCATGCAGACAAGCAATAGAGGTATGACTGCTGAATCCTACACAAATGCACTTTATAAGCACTTACACGAGTGCATGGATTGTGCTATCCCTAACAGAACCAAGACGCTATCCTCCAAAAAAAGGAAGCCAATATGGTGGTCCTCTGCCATAAATAAACTCTACAACAGAAGAAAGAAACTGTTGCAAAAAAAGAGTAAAATCCCAAGACTGGTGGAACACCCTGGTCAGCCTCAGTAAGAAGATGAGATCCCTCATAAAATCCTCCAAAGCTAGTTACGAAAATAAAATTGCCACTGACTCTAAAGACAACCACAAAGCATTCTATAGCTATGTCAAGAATCTCAATGGCAACACTCAGATCTGCTCTGAGTTACAGCACAATGCCACTAAATATACAGAACCAACTGATATTGCCAACATCCTGGCAGACAGGTTCAGTGCTAACTTTAACCCCCTCTCACCCCCTAGAGAGCATATCTCTATACCGGAAGAATGCAAAGTTCTTGTAATCACGGCTGAAGAGGTAAAAAAACACACTCTCCAAAGCCAAGAACACAGCATCCATGGGACCTGAGAATATCCCAGGCTGCGTTCTACATGAACTACAGAACGAACTGGCACCCCACCTAAGTACCATTTTCAATGATAGCCTGACCTCAGGCTTTTTGCCCACTGACTGGCACACCACGACGGTTATCCCACTCCACAAAGGGGGAGCCATGACGGACCCCAGGAACTACCACCCCATTAGCCTGATGAGCCTGGTCTGCAAGGCCATGGAACATATCATCATGGAACTCATAAACAGAGACACTGGTAATCTCCAAACTCTGGACCCCACCCAGTTCGTGTTTGCAAAAGGCAGATCATGTCTCCTACACCTGATAGGCTTCTTTGAAGCAGTCACCAAAGCCATAGATGAGGGTAAAGTGGTTCACACAGCCTATCTAGATCTCGACAAGGCTTTCGACACTATCCCCCACTCTGGAATTATAAACTCATTAAACTAGGTATAAATCCCTATGTCACAAGATGTGTTGCGAAATGGCTCATGGACAGAACCCACACTGTGAAAGTAGCAGACTCCAAATCCGACTTCAGACCAGTGACAAGTGAAGTACCACAGGGTGCAGTCCTGGGTCCTCTCCTGTTTGTTATCTACTTCTCTGAAGTACAGGCCAACACAGAAGGTCTTTGGCTAATGAAATTTGCAGATGACTGCAAACTAGGAGCCATAATCAAAACTCCTAACGATGTGGACATTCTACAAAACGGTCTCACTGAGACAAATGCCTGGTGTCAAAGCCATGGCTTGAAGCTCAATGCCACAAAGTGCATTGTCATCCTCTTTGGTAAAAACACTGTACCCATGAACTACCACATATGTGGTAGTCTACTTAACACCGGAAGTGTGATAAGAGACCTTGGGACACAGGTGGACAGTAGTCTCTCCTTTGATAATCACATCACCACAGTGGTCAGGAAATCTTTCTACGTAAAACACCTCATCACAAAAGGTTTCTCATCCAGAAAACAAGAGGTCATTGTTCCACTCTACTCATCACTCATTGGACCCATTATAGAGTACAATGCCCCTTTTGGTATGTACCTCACAAGACATCTGCAACAACTGGAAAGGCCACAGAAATACCTCACAAAGAGGATTACTGGCCTCAAACAGTTGCCCTACGCAGACCATCTCAGAATACTCCAACTTTACTCAGTCGCATATCGCCTACTCAGAGGTGATCTCTGCCTTAACATACAAAGCTATGTCAAACCCAAAGCTGTTGGACATGATCCACTTAAAGAAATCCCAATCCCTCCGAGCAACATGCTGTAGGGACCTAAACCTTGTCATCACAATAAACAGAACATGCTGGAGGGATAGATTCCTGTCCCATAGACTTCCCATACTCTGGAACAGCCTATCAATGTCAAACAAAGCTCCTCATTAGCATTCTTCAAGAAAAATCTTGATGATTGGATGGGAAATAGGAAATTCACCCCGGGGATCACTTCTGTGGCTCTGCTCGAGAGGGGCACAGGAAAATAATTTTCTTGGGTGGCGAAAGCCAGGGTACCTTTTTGGCTAGGCTTATATAGGCCCTAGGGCCAATAGCCTAGTACCTACCTATGAACCTATCAACCTATGAACCTAAACTGCCTATCAAGAATTAAAACCTCAACATCAGCTTCCGGCTGTGAAATAGAGGGCATTGATCTTCGGATGATGAACATTTTCCTTTTTCCTTCCTTGGATAAAGAAGGTTCTCCTTGAAACAGCAAAAATCAGTCTTGCACTGAATCTAAAGATGATGAAAAAAAAGTCACTTGAATTTTTTTTTTCTTTTAGGAGGGCCCTTTTGAATCAAGGGAACCTGAGGAATTAATGCAGAAGAATTTTTTCCCATGTTCTCAGTATCTTGGTGTCATGGTGAAAAAAATAGTGATTTCAGCAATACCTTGAAACCTATTAAGATCCAACTATGAATCTTCCCATTTGAAATATTGACTCCTGAAGGATATGGCGGGAGTTAACACCCATGACATATCTGAACTTCTCAACTTAAATTGTCTGCAAGCATACTGCTCTGTCCTAGCAGACAGAACTGCCATACATACTGTCAGAGTCAAAAATGCATAAACAATATGCAAAGCTGGTATGATCTTGAACTCCTTGACGTTTTTTGTCATGTATGACTGTCATATTAACAGGGCAACCTTTAAGAACCCTGGAAGGAGACAAATCTTAAATGCTTTTATCATTAACAATATAATCATCATCATCACAATCAGTGAGATGTACAGGGCAATCTGATTACTGGATCATCATTGCAACTGTAAAAGATGTAAATGTGCTGCCCAAGGTGGTGATGCACCAGTCAAAGACAGTCAGAGAAGGAATAAGGAGTGTCCTGCAGTAATATAAATATTACAATGGGTCTCCCCTGGAAGGAGACCACTAGCCTAGAGGGAGTAAACTGGACAACAAAGAATGGATGGATAAATAAATGTTTCCTAAGTGGTTGCAGTGATCCACCATTCATGGTTCTTGACTGAGGAAGCTCCACATTCAGAGCATTATGAGATTAATTAAAGATGGTGAAGTTTATCCTCATGTGCCATCTGGCAATAAAAGCTATCGTTATGGTGGCTAACACATAGCCCAACACCATCGGACACATTTTGTTCAACATGAAAAGTTGGAGTGCAGCATTCTGAAACAGAATACTATCAGCTGTATCCCTTAAAGTTAAGAAAACTTTCTCATAAGCAGCATCCAGCAATTTTCCCATATTTTTTCTTCTCTGCAAAGGGATTAAAGCTGATTTGTTTCTGCAATGACTTTGTGATAAGTAAGATGAACATGAATTAAGAAGTCATTCATACAGGAGAAAATATGAATTGCTTTCATCCTGAAAGGCATTAAAACAGGGTTATGCATTTGGACAGCACTGTGGGTTCTACTTAGAGGCCAGAAGGGAGGACTGTAAATTAAAAGTGTTGATTCTCAACATGGACTGGAACAACACCCTGTGAGGATGGAATAACTGATGCATGGCAACAAGCGTCTTTCAAAGTGGCCTTCAAGGGTCTCCCTAAAATAAAAGACGTAACATGATCTGAAAGCACCATTCTGAACTATATGGCTCTAATGTGATTGTTCAGGATAGACGAGTCTGGAATAAGCTCCCAGACTTCCTCCTTCTCTGATACCAGTAAGCACAAACTGAATATAACAACATAATACTGGTCCTGTCCTCTTTTTTATTTATTTATTTATTTTTTTGTGGCCATGTTCTGGTAATAAAATATGTGAACACCTTCAGGAGTGACTGATGACCAGTGTACAGATTTTATCTATGTCTTGTCACTTGACTCCAAATCATCCTTTACCAATAGGCATTATAATGTTTTTATAGCAGTCTGAATTCTGTCTTGTTGCTAAGACTGCTTGGTAATGGAGCAGAGAATGGCAAAAAAAATAAGAGAAAGGCAAAAAATTCTCCCTAACACAGTGCAATTAATTGCAAACAGACAGAATAATTGGTACTGTCTGGAGTATTAATAACAGACAGAAAATTCTATTTCCCTTCTAGGTGACTAACCTACTCTGCAGAAACTCTTGCCCCTAACAAGATCTCAGTGTAGTTAGCTGACCCCCAAAGGAAGACTGATGATCTGACTACTTCCTCCTACAAAGGGGAACTTTTCTTATCTCTTCCTTCAGAATAACAATAAGGGTAGTCTGAAGAAAGTTACAAGCAAGATGAACTTTCTTTTGCTGTTTTACTTTTACTCTCCAACTCATGAATCAAATACAATGAATTAAAACCATCAGAACAAAACCTGAAAAAGGAAATGTTTTAATCTTACCTGCACAATTTATGACGTGGCAGAAGTTAATCTTACCAACAACATTCTCTGTATATAACTGACCATTAAGCCAAGGCTGCCTTCCAGCCATAACACAAAAAGTTGCTGACATAAGACGAACAGGTAGCATAAGATGAGGTTCAGTATGTGTGCTAAGATACTCGAGATGCAATATTCAATACTTCAAGCATTTTAATAACAGAAGCTCCTAGAAGAGAATCTTCCACCAAAAAAGACCTCTTTAGTAGCATTATGTTGCTGATGAATGATACACACAAAAAACTAAAACATTCATAATAAGCACTTTGCTAAAATAATGCAAGCCGTGGTGGTACAGCGGTAGTTGTTGCCTCACAGCAAGAGGTTCTCCTGTTCGATTCTCAGCTGGAGTGCCTTCTGTGTGGAGTCTGCATGTCCTCCCCACGGTCGAGTGGCCTCCAAAAGACGTGTGAATGGGCGTGCCTTCGCTGAAGGTTGGGCATCGGGCTGGCAACTCGGCACCATAAAAATCTACTGCCAATCATTAGCAGACCGGAGTTCCGCTATGGCGACCCCTTAACCATGAAAAGCCGAAAAGACAAACAACAACTTTGATAAAATAATGCAGTTATCTTAGCAAAAGTGGCACACACCAGATTTTCTGTCTGCATTAGAATTGTTACTGACAATCCTATCCTTTGTTGTAGATAAGTCAGCTTGGTCAAAATCAAGTAATAAGAGGCTTAAACAATCATTCAAAACTTTAACAGAATATTCTATCAGAAATATTCTATCAGAAATATCTGGGAATGGTGTCTCAATGTGACAAATGGATCAGTTTTTAAATATCTATGCAATGACCGATGTTAAGACATAAACCATGGAATTCTAAAAGGCTTGTTGTCACAGTGTGAGTTAGTCTTGTGTATGGCTTATTTACAAATAATGTTATCACTTGGTTCCTCTTTATGCATGACAGTTACTATCTGGGCATTTGTGTCCTGTAAAAAAACACAAAAAACTACTACTTCAAAAACTATTTTCTGTGACAGCTTTCATTTTAGCAGCAAAGTAAAGCCTATTCCTTTGCTATTGTTGTAGGTGTGGGTTTCTCCAGCAAAATGTCACATTTCTGTAAAAAAAAATGTCCGATTTTGGACATATGTACAGGTGGCAACCCTCCTAAACAAGCAATATCACACTGGAATAATGCACACCGAGAATGATATTTAAGAATCCAACCCAAAACTATATAACTTTATATAACAATGGTATGCTTATAAATCATTTGCCTGTTCTACAGATCGTCTTTCTAATTCATCTGGAGTGCTTCAACATCAGCTTTATGAAGGCACTAAAATAATGTGAATAAGACAATTCTTCCTCTTCAGACCTTTTAGCTCTCCCTATTTTGGAGGAACATGCCTACTTTCTGGCCTGATTTATCTATAAAAATGTCAGTATTTTTGGAGGTATATCCCCTATTTTCAGGCTTGACTTACTCTTTCACAGAATTTGCTAAATCTCCACTCATCACACATTTTGTGAATCGGTCTAGTACACACAAAAAACACTATATGACCAGCATTTTAGTGGCACCAATAATTTAAAGGAAGAAATCAACCCTTTTTCAGAAGCAAAAATAAATGACCTTGTACAGCAGAATTTTGCAATAGAGTTCATTAAAGTCTACATATTTTACACTACCTGATATTGTGCCTGGTATGTTTTCATTATTTCTGACACACACTGTTTTTTAAACATGTTGCTGAGTAGTATCCTGCATTCTTATTGGGAAATGGAAGAGTTAATGCGCTATTTGGTATTCATTTGTTATTCATTAGATGTCCAGATTTTTGGCTGGATTTACCTACTTTTCAAAGGCCTTTGTACCCATTTTCAATGTCTGCAGGTTGAGAGGATTGTTTCTCTTCCATACGTCTCTCCATAAGTTTACACTCAGATTCAGCCTCTTGCATTATCTTTGCCAGGATGAGGGTTATTTTTTTCATTACACTGTGCATACCAGACTTCAACTGTGACTTTTTTAGTGAATTTCCAGATCAGTGGTTTCAAAGGAGGAACTCCTATTCTACTGAAAATCATTACTAAATGTGTTTTGAAGTGTACATTTATTTTATCAGTATTTCCTCAGGCAAAATATTTAGAATTATGAGAAAGCGTGACTTCACAACTTGCTGACTTTTCTACAGCAGATTTGACCTACTACTCACTAGAATTCAAATTTCATGTAACGAACTTTATGTTTGAACATGTTTTAACAACAAAACTACACATAAAAGAAGTGTTCAGTTAAGCACAGAAAATGACCCCTAACTTAGTTTCACTTACAAAAACATAAGCACACCACAGACTTTCAAAAGTCAGTCTTTAAACATAACAAGCCTCTGGAGAGACCATTTACTAGCTCTTACAATGGAAAAGGAAACATTTTTCAAAATGTCTTAGCAAAAGCGGTTAATAATACTAGCAGAACAAGACCAGCAGTGCCTGAACATTAACCAGTGAGATATTACTATTCTCTAACTAATGTTCACTCAAAGCATAAATAAACTGTCCCAATTCAGAAAAGGTACAAAGATATGAAAAAAATACAGCTACACCCCCTGGAATACCCAGACACAGTTATGCAACCAGAACAAATTACAAAGAGTTTTATAATTGTAAAGATTCTACTTATCCTAGTACTCAGGAAAATATTTTTTCATAACCTTCATCAATACAGGCCAGGGTATTCACAAAATATAAAGAGCATTTACATAAATGCAATCTGTACACTATACTTAGCACTCGTCTGTTCACAGTTATGTTTAACTAACATGGACGGTGTTAATGAACACTGGTGTGCAGAAGACAATCAGCATCTCTGAATGGCATACAGCTGCACATCGTATGCAAGAGTGTACTATGTATACTAGTACTCCCCCACCTGGGGGACCATGTCACACACTGCAGCCAGGAACACCACCACAGTAACATTTAATACACCTTACTAAGGAGTTACTTAAGGTATATTACATGCTATGTTGCTGTCCATAGTTGCACTATGCTTCTCAGTTATGCCTGAATGATCACAAATATATTTTCATTATTAAACATAATGGCAAACCCAGGATCATTAACATACTACTGTATGGCAGGAACCTGGTGCTGTGGAAACTCTCATTCACAGAAGCTCAACAGCATATATGTATGGCAGTGAGGAAAGGTGTGGTAATTTTAGATGGATTGTCTGCAGCAAATGGAATTCTGCTGCCATTTTTTTTTTTTATTTCTCACTGTATAAAGAAGCATTTTTTGTTGTTGTTTGTTTTTTTATTTTTGCACTGCAGTGCTGATATGCTGTTCAGCTCATCAGCAGACAAGGGAGACCTCTTGGCTAACAAGAGCTATACCATCAGTGTGCATACTGCTGGAGTAAGTCAGACCACTGGGATTAGCCTGCAGTATTGTACTTGTGAACTGCATACAACTTTGTGCGTGTGTGTGTGTGTGTGTGTGGGGGGGGGGTATTGCCATGTGTACTCCATCCACAGATTGCTATGGCTACAAAATGCAGTAAGACTACATATAAAGTCTTTCCCCATTGGATACTACTTTTTATGAATTTGCAGAACTTTTCTACACTGTTTTATAGAGTACCAACCCTACTCCATGGCACACAGTATTCATGAATAAGCAGCCAGGGCGAATAATCATCAGAACCACAATCATTCTGAAGGAGGGGTGAAACGATTTAAGGCTGGCTCTGCCCACATGCTCTGAGCTAATCTAATCTGTTTGAAAGCACTAATCCAGGATCTGAGAGTAAATCACCTTCTATAGGATGGCAACATCCCAAACACTTTTAAAGACTGTGAGGTCAATGATGATGACCTATTAACGGTAGTTTGTCAGTATTTTATAACTCTTTAGAAATGGTTATTTATCACAGACTTTAACTAACACTTTTTTTAAAACAAATTGTGCAGGTTCTAAAAGTCCATCTCTTAAAAACATGGAACAGTGAAAGCCACAGTCAATAATATCTGGACTTAAGATTACAATTTAATTAAAGGGTAGGGTATATGCACATGTGTGGCACTAAAATAAAAACAGCTAGGAAATACATAGAGGACTATGATCAGTTTGCCAACTGTAATGAACATAACGTGGGTTTGAGACATGAATGCCAAGAAATTCACCTCAGGAACGAAGCTGAAGAGATGAATCTTGGCATCTATGTTGAGAACACACAATTTTTTGTTACGATTGGAAATCCACTCATAATTTTTTGTAGTGCACGAAGATGTACCTTCTCCATGTACTACTAGTTAGTGAACAATTAGATAAAAAAATGATGTGTTGTACCAGCTTTAAAAGGTGGTAAAGCAGTGGGAAAGCAGTTGAAGCCTTACATATTCCCTGTGTAAGGGAAGCAGTTCCAGAATCTGAAAGACATTTCATGCCATGCTGCTGCTTTCTAAGCACTGTCTGCCTTTAGTGCAGATGTGACATTAACAGCATCTAGGGCTTGTTTTAACAATCCTGTAACCATTGTTAAGGTCGGGTATCACTATGTAGTAGTGCTTAACTAGGATATTATTTAACCATTATTTAGCATAATTACGGCACTCCATGCACTACATATCCATTAACAATATGGAGTCTATTTGGAAGCTGCTATGTTTTGTTGCACTACTTAAACAGAAGAGCTAATTTAACATTTTTACACAACGCATAAAGCTTTGAATACTGCGTATCAGAATATGGCAGGGATGACTTACAGCAGGGGGGAAGGAATGAATTAGTCAAAATGAACACTGCCTGCATTGTCATCTTCACACTACACATCAGCAAACTTGCTAAAGACAGATGTTTGTTTTATGTTTGCAGATGTACCAACTGTAGTCAAGTGAAATCCTCATCCATAAAACATTTTATCACATTGCTGTTGGCAAGCAGCTCAGACAAGGACATAAGCAACATCAAGAAGGCAGTTTCTTTCCTTTGTAAAGAATGCATTAAAATAATTCTCACTGGATATTAATTATGCCTCAAGTAAGAAAAGGCTTCACCACTTGTATGCATTTTATTCTGTTTTTAAAATTCATGGTTTCAAGTTGGTGTAGGGCTATTATAACATTCTGTTGCAATAAGTGTTTAACCTTTGGCCTCTGAAAAGAACCCCTCCAAAAAGAGAGTACATTTCTTCTGTTACGCAGGCAACAAAAGAGGGAAAGATTTGGGGGGAATCCTTCTCTCCATGTACAATACATCTAGGGTCAATCACCAGTGCAATCAAAAATCATCACTGACATTTTTTTAATGTCTGGTTGCTGCCTTCTTGTTTTTCACCACAAATACAAATAAGGAAACTGCAGCACCCAAAAGGCTCAATTTCCCCCAACCAAACAGTGAATATAATACCTCTAGAAGGAAAAAGAAAGCAAATATTTGAACAGGCTATGAAAACTAATTAAACTGTTGATACAGTCAATAGTTACTCTTTCAAATCTTAAACAATAAATGGCATGAAAAGGGACTAAAACTTACATTTAAAGACAGACTTTGGGGTACTGTATTTAACAAGTAACTATTTCTCCAAAACTTCAGATAAAGGTTACCATCGGAGGTCTGGGATTTAAATGAAGTAGCCTGAAAACCACTCACAGTCATACACGACAGAAATTTAATATCATGTTGCCTCTTTCATTCTGTAAATATGAAACCGAGGTTAGAGGGTAGCCCTAAAGCAACATGAATACTTACTGTTCAGACAGACATCACTCAATGACAGTTTGACTTCATTAAACACAACATTGCTCAAACACCAAGATGCCTATTTACGGGTCCCATTTAGCCTATAATTCTAGAGACTTACCTTGAAAAGCAGGCTTGTTCATGCTAGCCATGCGAGGACAATAGTGCTGTCCTGGAAAACCGTGAATATGTACTTCCAGTGGAACAGGACGCACAGAAGGTCTGAAGTTGAACAAGCCCATCTAAAGAAAGCAGAACATAATGATGCATACAGCAAGTAAAACCTGTACTTCTACGTTACTGTAAGCTACTGTAAAATCAGTGCAATTTAATTTCATGAAGTTTGCTCTACAGTGTTTTTAACTACTACTTCTGAGTATGTGAATCTATTACAAATTACTTTACTTAAAATACAGCAAGTACCTGTCTAATGTTCAGCCAGTCAGCAAGGTCCCGAGCATTTGCTAATGCAGTTGACAGACCAACTACTCGCACAGGCTTCTCAGTGTGAGAAGAAATGAAGTTTGTTCGAGACACGATGACTTCTAGCACAGGGCCTCTCTCATCACCTAAGAACAAAATCTGCTGTTACCTTTGCTTTAATTACTGAATAATGTACATACATATACATTTTCTTCATGACATCTGAAAAGCTGCAACCTGCATCTCATCCAAATAAAGTAAAATAAAATACATAAAACTATTTTCTCTTACAATTATTTTAAAATGCTGACTTCTAATGTTTTGAATGATCAGATTTTTTCCCTTGCTGTTGCCAGCCATCAGCCCTAACCCAGCCAACTGTCCCATTTGTTCACCTTCACCAGGGTGAGGAGCATTCAACAGAGGCCATCATTTTAGCAGCCATCAGGTCTTTTTTCTTCCCTTATATAGACCTTAGCCAACCAACACATGCTGAGTAACATGCCCAGGGAATGACATGTGAAGAGCATCAGCAGAGATCATGTGACTCACATCTGCAAATTACATTCCTACTCTAGAGAGCCCTAACCCCCTTGAAGTCAGTGTTTCCACAGAATTCAGCCACAGGATCAAACAACCTGGGCACATGTTCCTACACCATTCCTGCAAGACAGGTCATGCCAGAAAAGTTGTGTCCTTTCCCCCTCCTCCCTGCCTGCTCCAGGAGGCACCCAAGCCACTAACAGAACTTGAGTCACCTAGGTCATACTAAGGGCTTTATGTCTCTATGTTAACTGACATGACAAAGGCCATATGACAGGCAAGAAAAAAAAGATGCCTAAATATCAGTTCCAAACTACCAGTGAATGTACATTCACAGTGTTGTTTGGTTCTCATGTGATGGCTTGGTAGCAGAGGTCGTATGTAATGGAAGGCAATGAGTTTTCATCAAGTGTGGCACTCTACTCTGAGCAATAAAGCCCAGAGGATGGTATGCCAGCAAGACCATTCTGAATCAAAAATGAAGACTGTAGAAACTTAAAAAACTTACACAGAAAACAGTGCTGCAATTTGGGAACAAACAATCAAAAAATGCTGCAGTATCAAATTATGATCTTTTAGAGTCAGAAATAATAGAAAAGTTTCTGAAACCAAGTGAGTCATTAGACTATTATAAGTCTAATATTTAGTATACCCTTATTTATTTTTTATTCTTTTTTAGTAAGACATTCTTTTTATCTGTATTATAGAAACTTCTTTTCTGTGCCCTGAAAATATCATTTATAACACTCAAGAATATGCTCACCTAAAAGGTGGATCTCATCTATGATAAGAATGGCAACCTTCTGGACGTAACTCCTGTTCTGCCAGCTTCGACTGACACCATCCCATTTCTCTGGAGTAGTAACAATAAGGTCAGCCTGAGCAATGGCCCTCACGTCCGGAGTCACATCACCTGTCAACTCCACAACCCTAAAGACATTACAAAAACATATTTTGTGTAATTGCTTGTTTTTATGACTTGTTAAGCAAACATATTTTAATTATCAAGTCACTTAATTTAATGTAGTTGGATTAGTACATTTTAACACATGAATGGTGGCATTACTGTTATCAAGATAAAGAACCATGAAGATTCTATAATCCTTACAATTATCCTGACACACACTACTATCAGGACACTGTTATTAATCTAAACAACCTAAGGAAATACAAAACACGTGCAGCCGCTGTCAGGGTATCTACGCCCAGTGAATCATGTAAAATATATCAGTGTACCCACACACAAACAGGAACATCCCACTGCACACTGAGAAGAGTGAAATATTTAGATGGCTTTAGAAAAGGCATATCAGAAAACATTAAATTATGCCTGCACAAGAAGCCTTAATATTTACAGAGGTTCTATTAATCACACACTTTTCTAATTCTGCTTAAACAAATTCCAAATCAACAACTCCTGCATAAGGGACAATCCTGTTCATGTGCATGTCCTTGCAGCAATAAACTGCTGTAAAAAGTCGTCTTCAGCAGTTACCAAATTTCTGCATTGCTTAATCTACTACAGCTGATAAACCCAACAAAAATGATGCCTCTCATTGATCTGTTGCTCCTGAGATATTAATTTATGGGAAGAGATGGGAGAAGATCACAGAAATATATTTACTTACAGATCATTATGTTATTATTAGTATCTTGACAAAGGAAGCAAGGAAATTTATGATGAATCTGTAGAACTTGCCTTTGTTTTTATTACTGGTTAGTCATTCAGTCGAGTCTGACCCTTAATGAGGTTCAAGGAATTAAGTACACCATGCCTGCCAGGAACTGCTTCTTTAAATTCTTGCAAAGTCATATTCATTACTTCAGTAATGATGTTTATCCACCTCAGCCTCTGACACCACTTTCTTTAATCTTCAACCCATTCCATCATCACTGTCTTCTGTACTGAATTCTGTATTCACAAATATATGGCCTAAGTATCTGAGTTTTAGTTTTGCTATCAAACCTTTTAGGGAACACTCTGGGTGTTTTTTTCATACCTTATTCACACCTGTAGCACCTTTTATACTTCTTAATACCTATAAGCTCCATATGGCATCCTGATATTTCTTGGTCTGGCTTCCTTAAACTGATTTACTAACAGGAACCATATGAAAGGGTAGGGTACAAGAAACAAAATGACACAAATCTGGATTACCTGCACTGAAGATATAAATCACTGTCTGTCGCTTGTTATTCGTATTTTCATTTATACTTTCATAACTAAGAGTGCAGCATGATTTTAAGGGGTGTGATGTGAAATGTCATGGTGGAAGACAGAAACATACACTGTCACTTTCCATGTATAATGTAGTATACTGGAGACATCACTAGTTGCTTTCTAATAATTACTAATATAGCTAATACTTCCATATACACATTAATATTTCCAAAACTAAGGGACTTGCAGACCATCACAAGGCATCACGTGAAAGCTGAGATGATGTTAAAGAAGAGAATCAATCATATTTTGCAGTGTAAGTTGTACAGCTTGAGATATACTCAGTACTATTTACTTTGTTAATTATAACAGATCCACTATCAGTGCCCAATCAACACATTCATTCCATGGAGGATGCAAAAGCTGGGTACCCCCAAAAAGAGACAGCCCTACAGCCCACTTTGCTCCTGCCCAGAAGTCCAACCAGCCCATTCATCTGCCACCTACAAGAGGCTTGTTGAAGGGAGTATGTCAGCTAATGGGTCCTGCTGAAAGATTTCTACCCCTGGAGCTTTCTCCCCTTAGCAGCTCCTTTGAGTTTCAAACACCTGGCCAACCTCAAGAAAGTGCGTGCGCGCACACACACACACACACACACACACACACACACACACACACACACACACATCCCTTCTTGGCATGTTAAAAGCTGTGCTTGTGGCAGCATGTGGTCTGCAGGCTCATATTCCATAAATGGAACACCCACTGCTCCAACGAGGTTTCACCAAAATGGTGAACCAGAGCTGCTGTCCTGCATCATAGCATGGGTTAGCTGGCAGATGCTGCTCTCTCCCATCCTCCCTAGCACCTGTGCACTAACTGAATAATACACCTTTTGGGGAGAATTACGGCTTCATCCCCTGGGGTAAGGATAATCTGCAGAGATCTTTGTCCCCAGGAGAACAAAATTTGTGACTGCTTCCACTTCTTCTCCATTTATATACAAAGAATTATTAATGCAAAATAATTTTATTTTGTTTTACGTTGGCCTGCAAATCAGCTTTTGTACTTTCTACTTCCATTTTCATTATCAATTGCATCACTTTCATTCAACAGAGTGGTGATATTTGTATATCTGAAGTTGTTAATATTTCTCTCAGCAATTTCAATTTATATGATACATTTAGCAAGAAAGGTGACAATATAGCCTTCTTTCAGTCCTTTCCCAATCATGAGTCAGTCATTTTATATTTAGTTTTGACCTTTGCTTCTTGTCCTGCATACATATTCCTCAGCAGGAAAATAAGCTGATCCAGTATCCCCATTTCCTCTAAGAACTTGCCACAGTTGTGATGGACCACACAGTCAAAAGCTTTAAAGAAGTCAGTAAAGCAGACGTAAACATTTCTGGAATCCCCTCATTGCCTCCATTATCCTGTGGTTTTAGCAATATGATTTCTGCTGCCACTGTCCATTCTTAAACCAGCTTGTACATTTGGCAGTTGTCGGTCCATATATCGCTGGTGTGTAGCTTGTAGGATCTTGAGCATTGCACACTATTAGCATATGAAACAAATGCAACTGATAATCTGAGCACTCTTTAGCATTGCTCTTTTCTGGTAATGGAATATAAACTGACCTCTTCTACTCCAACAGCCATTTATTTGTTTTCCAAATGTGTTGCCAAATTCCAAGCAACATTGCAACAGCATCATTCTTTAGGGTTTTAATACACCTAGAGAGGCAGCTAAAAGGTTAGAGCTACATTGCTTCTCAGTTCCCTTACTTTAATATTACTGAACAAAATTTACCACCTTCCCTTCTAAAACATTCTTATGAGATACAGACTACAAAGTGTGACTCCATATTATTATACTGACACAACTAGCTGCTATAGAAAATTACTTTTGTAAAATATGCGCGAAATTATGGAAAACATTCCAAATTATATATAAAAACACAAACTTAAAAAACACACAACTAAAAATATACTTAAAGCAGACACAATGTGACTGCTACAGGGATGCAGGTTTATATTTCCTTCCCTGTCATATTACTTAAGATACATTTGCATGCATCACATCTTTAATCGTCTAACATCTTTTATGACTCCCTACCATGTTCCTTCACTGAATGACTTTTTACCCCTTTGTAAGCACAATAGGCTCCCTTTTAGAATTACTTGCATTGTCTACTATGTTAGAATTGGAGGAACCAAGATGTTAACTTCATGGTTTTCTGGTCTGGAGGAGGTAGTCCAGATGGGCGTGTTAATGGATAGTGATCTAGCTTCCATGGAGGATACATTAGAAGTGGCCACATGAAGGGAAACCATGATTAACAAGGTGAGAAAGGGGCAATGAGATTCACTTTGGCCTTGCACATTCTTCCTTTCTGCATGAATTTGTTCATTAAAAGCAATGAGGGGAAAGTATGTAAGAGACCTGGGGGACAATTGTGGACTATATTATCTCTTGATGACTGTACCTGTAAAGGGATCAGGGCAAGGTAACTGAAGTACTTCTTGCTTTAGGTGAGATATGAAAAGGTTGCAGCAAGATTGGACCCAGACACTGAAGATCCACGCTGCCACTGTCGGATAGAGGGGCCACTTGAGTGACATCAAGATAGATCTGCTCAACTTGACCTCCAGAACACTGGACAGCCCCAGGATATGCATTGCTATTAGAAAGTGGTGTGAAGACACTGCCCTTTGTCAGACTTTCACAGCTTCTCAGCATACGGGACGAGCAGATTCTTCCCAGTTTGCTGATGTACCAGACTACTGACATATTCTCTGAATGCATTTGGATCACACCTCCAGGGAGAGCATCCTAAAAGGCCTGCAACACTAGAAGTACCGCTCTTATCTTCAGAACACTGATGTGAAGATTGACCTTTATCTGTGACTGAGTGCCCTGGACCATCCTCCCTTTGACATGACCCTCCCCCCACCCTAGAAGGGAAGAGTCTGTTGTCACAACCACTACAGAGGGAGTCTGTCAGAAAAGGATGCCAATCTATCAAGGAAGACAACATTATCCACCACACTAAGTGCAGCCTGCAAATTTGAGCAAGTTTCATCTTGGCGTGAAGTGGATGTAACCTTTGGGACCACTTAAAGTCCACTGGTGAGCCCTCATGCAAAATCTGGCATGTCAGACCATGAGGACTTTGGATGCCATAAGGACTAGTAGACAAAGGATTAGTCTTGCTGGAGGACAGGGCTGCTGGAGAAAAGTACAGTTGTGTATCTCTTCACTCTTGCAGTATTCATTACATTATGGATTCCCCGCAAAGGGCAGCCCAACATCCAACAAGTATACCAAAGCCTTTAGGTTGCTTTAAGGTACTCTGTATATCACACACATGCTCCTTGTATAGAATAGGGCATAAAGGTGATGTCCAGATGTACCATCCTCAGAAATGAGAGCCCCAGTAGGAACACCAGTCCAAGGAAAAGAAAAGATAAACAGTACGTCCAGAAATAAATGGACCAGGGGGTGGACGGAGGGAGGGAGTGAAACCTGCAACAGTTACGAGAAGGACATCTATCATTATGGTAAAATTTTAATCAACTGTCTGTTATTCTAAAAGTATATTAATTCTGGTTTAAGCACTTGGGCTTCAGGCCAGTTATTTTACATTAAAAGGGTTCATGGTCTGCACTCTTGTGGGAGGAGAGGCTGGACTCTGCCCTTCTGAGCTGGGAATTTCTGGTTAAAGGCTTATAGTGCCTGCATATTTGAACTGCTTCTTACTGAAATTGGTACACCTTGTTTGCTGTAGCATAGACTAGATCCAGGCCTGCTGAATCTAGCTTTGTATGTATAACTTGAGCACTAATCCAGGCATTCTTTAAAGTATTCAGTTGTATTTATTACTGCTTGGTAGTAACTTGATTAAAGTGTAGCTATCATTCTAAGTCTTTTGGATTAAGCACTTGGGCTTCAGACCAGTTGTTTTACATTAGAAAGGTTTGTGGCCTGCACTGTGGTGGCAGGACAGGTAGCTTACATCCTTCTAAGTTGGGAACTGCTGATTGAGGGCTCAGTGTCTGTTATTCTAAAAGTGTATTAGTTGTGGTTTAAGCACTTGGGCTTCAGGCCAGTTATTTTACATTAAGAAGGTTCGTCGTCTGCACTCTTGTGGGAGGAGAGGCTGGACTCTGCCCTTCTGAGCTGGGAATTTCTGGTTAAAGGCTTATAGTGTCTGCATATTTTAACTGTTTCTAACTGAAATTGGTAAACCTTGTTTGCTGTAGCATAGACTAGATCCAGGCCTGCTGAATCTAGCTTTGTTTGTATGCTTGTTATTTCCCTGAAACGCTAATTCCACCTAAAACGCGGCTTTTCAGCACTTCTGTGGATCCCTAGTGATATCTGCATTGCTTACTGTACTTATTTCCTTGTTTCACTTGAAAGAAAGTTACTGTTTGTCGTTTTTGCATTTAAGTTACTTGTAACACATTGCATTTAAGTTACCTGGCACTTGCTCACTAAAGCAATTATATAAGTCAGCACTAAAAAATTAAATGCACTACACCCTCACAAACTCCCCTTGAGTACCTTGTTCCCCATTAGCCCTTTTTTTTAAATTATAGAGGAATTCCCAATACTATTCTAGCATGTCCAAAGGTCAGTTGTCAATCTCCTCTCTGGTCCAGCTGGTGAATCTGGGAATCTTGAGGCAATGTTACAACTGCCTCATGTACACAGACAACCCTCTCCTCCTCTCAACAAATTCCAACACATGTGAGAGATGCAACCATATAGCCATACTGGAGGCTAAGCTCTCTCAACTCAGTACTGGCGAAACCAGTCAGGAGGAGAAGGAAACCACACTCACTACAATTCCAGTCTCACATAGACCTACGATGACAGCAAACCAAACACATAAACACACAAAACATACTCGGAGGCTCTAAATAAAAATCTGGCTAAGCAGCAGAGACCTCCAAAGCAGACACCCAAGCAACCGCTACCCCAAAACAAAACACGTGCAACACATAGCTCACAAAGCCAGTGTGCTGAACAGTCACAGCCCTTAAGGCTAAACAACATACCTGATACACTTGTAATAGGTATCATCAGGCACACTGACGTCCCGCTCACCAGGCTGAACAAGGAGAAGGTCACGGTGAGCTGCCTGTTGGGAGCTAGGATCCGCCACATAACACAAGCACTCAGGTCACTCCAAGGCAAGTACAAATATGACTCAGTCATTGTCTATGCTGGTGTGAATGACCTGAGACATACCTCCCTGGACTACATGAAAAGAGACATAGAGGAGCTCTCTGAGCATGTAGCTCAGGCTGGTATGACCCTGACCTTGAGTAGCATCTTACCCTCACCAAGAATGATGCCACAATATGAAGACAATATGATCAATTTCAACATAAGTATTGGTGTCATTCAAAGGGGATCCAATGCCTGTCAGCCTGGGATTAAATGCTCGACAAGCCACGATGCTTCACTAGGGACGGCTTGCACCTGTCACCCTTGGGCTTTCGGATATTGGCAAAGGCTCTTGCTACCCCCATAGTGCCTTTTTTAGGCAAGGCTCAAAAGACAAACCCACCTCCATAGGTATCACAAGGGATATGAAACTAAGAGTAATGCTACTCAACGCCAGAAGTCTAAACCTCAAGATGCACGCATTCGAAACTCTCCTTAGCATGGAGAACATCGATATCTGTGCAGTAACAGAAACCTGGTTCAAGGCTCCCGAGAGCACCCCAGCACTACCAGGTTATACCTCATACCATGCTTTTCGGCCCCAAAACTTGGACCAAACCACAAATGGAGGGGGAGTAGCAATATTCGTCAAAGATACCCACACCTCCAGGTTGGTGGCACAGCACGAAGCATCAGTGACTATCCATGTGTAACTAACAGTGGGTAAAACCGCCTTCCAGTTTATAGCCTGCTACAGACCACCCTCCCAAACCCAGGAACCCCACTCGGCCTTCCTGAGAACACTGGAAAATATGAAGGTCTCTCCAAACACCATTATATTAGGCGACTTCAACTACCCAAACATAGACTGGGAGCATTACTCTAGCTCCAACACCCTAGCCCAAAGGTTCCTAGAATTTATAAACTCAAATTCTATGGAACAACTTGTTACCACTCCCACAAGAGGGGAAAGCATACTGGACCTGATCATCACCAACATGGGGACTCTACATTACAGACCAGAAGTGTATCCCTCATTGGTAAGATCAGACCATAAACTAATCTCACTGGATATTCACATCCCGACTCCACCCCTGCCCTGAAAACCACAGTGAAAAACTTCTCTAAAGCAAATTTCACACTCCTCAAAACAGAGGTGGAATCCTTCAAGCCCCTGGGCCTGTGAAAAATATGGCCCAGACCACAGAATCCTTTATAAACGCATTCTATGAACACCTTCAGGAATGCATGGATCATGCAATCCCAAATAAAATCAAGACCCAATCCTCCAAAGGCAGATGTCCTGTCTGGTGGACCCCAGCCATAAACAAACTATACAAAAGAAGGAGGAAGCTACTACATGATGGAGCAAAATCCCAAAAAGGGAAGGCATCTCTGATCAGTATTAGCAAAAAAACTACCGGCACTCATAAAATCGTCTAAGGCCAGCTTCGAGAGAAAAACTGCACAGGACACTAAGGATAATCACAAGGCTTTCTTTAGTTATGTTAGGAACCTGGGTGGGAATTCCCAGATATGCTCAGAATTAGTCCAAAATGACAAAAAATACACTGAACCCACAGACATTGCCAACATCCTAGCTGACAGGTTCAGCGCAAACTTCTCCCCCCCCCTCCCCACCAAAAGGGCGAATATCTATCCCAGCAGAGTGCTGCCCCCTTACATCTCAAATGCTCAGGTAAGAGCTGCAATCTCCAAAGCAAAAAACACAGCATCAATGGGACCAGACTGTGTCCCAGGCTGCATCCTACATGAACTCCAAGAAGAGCTAAACCCAAACATAAAACTACTGTTCAATCTCAGCCTTACTACAGGATATGTACCCAAAGAGTGGCGTACAGCAACAGTGGTCCCTCTCCACAAAGGTGGTGCCTCAACAGATCCTGGGAACTATCGCCCCATAAGCCTGACTAGCTTGGTCTGCAAAGCTATGGAAAGGATCATCATGGACCTCATAAATAAAGAGGGATCCTACCCAGTTCAGCTTTGTTAAGGGCAGATCCTGCCTCTTAAACCTGGTTGATTTCTTTGAAACAGTCACCAAGGCCATTGACGAGGGGAAGGTGGTCCACACAGCCTACATGGATCTCGCAAAAGCCTTCGATACAATACCCCACTCGGGCATTATAGATAAGCTCACCAGCTTAAATATAAACCCCTATGTCACTAGATGGGTTGCAAACTGGCTCAAGGACAGAACCCACATGGTTAGAATTGCTGGAGCCATGTCAGACTCCAAACCAGTTACAAGTGGCATCCCACAAGGCTCAGTCCTGGGACCTCTCTTGTTCGGTATATATTTCTCGGAGGTACAGGCCAACACGGAAGGACTGTGGCTGACCAAGTTCGCAGATGACTGCAAACTGAGCGCCATAATCGACTCTCCAGCCGACACAAGCATCCTCCAAAAGGGCCTCATAGAAACAGACAACTGGTGCCAGAGCCATGGCCTCAAGCTAAACGCCAAAAGTGTATAGTCATCCCTTTGGCAAAACAAAGTGCCACAAATTACCACATAGGTGGTAATCCATTAAGTACAGAAGAAGTAATTAGGGACATGGGGACCCAAGTTGATAGCAATCTCTCATTTGACAACCATGTGGCCAAGGTGGTTAGAAAAACATTTTATATAGCCCACCTAATCATGAAGGGATTCACATCTAGATCAGGGGAGGTCATCGTGCCTCTTTACTCATCCCTCATCAGGCCCATAATTGAGTACAATGCCCCTTTTGGGATGTACCTTACCAGACACCTGCAGCAACTGGAAAGACCCCAAAAGTACCTCACCAAGAGGATCAAAGGGCTCAAACAGATGCCATATGCTGCCCAGTTAAAGAAACTTCAGCTCTACTCAGTGGCATACTGCCTGCTCAGAGGCGATCTGTGCCTGACGTATAAAGCCATGTCCAACCCGGAATTAATGGACATGCTGCACCTCAGAAAATCCAAATCCCATCGAGCTACGCGCTCGAGAGACTTGAACCTCAGCACTGAAATAAATAGGACATGCTGGAGGGACAGATTCATAACCCAGAGGCTCCCTTCACTCTGGAATAAAATCCCAGTCCAGGTTAGGCAGAGTCCCTCATTGACTCTCTTCAAGAGGAATCTTGATGAGTGGATGGGAGATCGTAGGTTTACCCCGGTATCACTTCTGTGTCACTGTTAGACAGAGGCACAGTATACTAACCTTGAAAAAGGGCATAGCAAAATTAATTTAAAATGGGTGGCGAAAGCCACACACACTCTGGCTAGGCTTATAAATGCCCTAGGGCAGATAGCCTAGTATGAACCTATGAACTGTACTACACCCTTCCATTTCACTGTTGTAGTATTCATTACATTAAGGAGACTGCTAAAGCTCTGAAAGACACTTGGGAGGAGGAGGAAGAACTAGCAGATCCATGAAGGATGGCCCTAGCAAAACCACCACTAGCTCTGGAGATTCCATCCAACTTGCAGTGCTTGATAATTGTTGAACCTAGTGTGTGTTGTAACTTCAAGAAGCATTTCCAAGTGTAGGCACTGGCATATAAATAGTAGGCAGGTAGAGGCAGCAGTGCCATTTTGACAGAACAGCCAGAGTGTTAACATGTATGAGTGTAGTAGTCAGTCTGTTTATAAGTTTATTTAAGTTTAAGTTACAAAGCCTAATTCCTGATGTGTTTGTGTATAATAAAGCTGCTTGAACCAAACCCACAACTGTTTGTCTGTTTTATCCTGACTGGACGAGCAGCAGTAATGTATGAACAGAAGTCCAGGTAGCTGACTCAGGAATAGAGTTAGTATCCAAACCCTTTGAAAAATCACCAGAAGAAGCCACAGTCCTAGAAGAATGAGCCTTAGCAGAATAAGGAAGGCTCTTACCATGAAAGGAATAACAAAAGAAACAGCTTTTGAGATTCAAGAAGAAAGAGCTTGCTTGGATACAGCTAATCCCTGGGATGAATGGAAACAAAGAGCATATCAGATTTCCTAATAGTGTTAGTCTTATCCAAATAAAATCTGAGTTGTCTATGCACATCCACCATGTACAGCTCCTTAACACTGGCAGACAGCAGTGAATAGAATGATTAAGGGACAACTCATTCACCACCTTGGGCATAAAACAAGGATTAGTATATGCAAGGACATCCTGTCTTTATGAAATAGAAAAACAAAGAGGACAAGCCAGAAGGGCTTGAAGCTCAGACACCCATCTGGCAGAAGTAAGCGCTAACAAAAGAACAGTCTTCCAAGAGCAACGTTGCAAGGAAGTTGAAGCTGCAGGTTCAAAAGGGGCCTGAGTCAATTTTTCCAAAGCAAGGTTAAGATCCCAGGAAGGAGGAACAGGCTTCCTGGGAGGCCTAATATGGAGGACGCCTTTTAGGAATTGTTTAGTCTCAAATCTAGAATCTAAAAGAGGAGATAAAGGAAGATAAGCAGAAATAGCTGATAAATGACCCTTAACAGAAGAATAAGCCAACCCAACATTGAGCAGTTCTCACAGATAAGAGAGAACCAAAGGAACATCTGCAGAAAGTGGATACAGGTTACAAGAGAAGACACCAAACAGAAAACCTCTTCCATTTGGATAAATAGAATTTTCTAGTGTTGGGTTTCCTGGCCTCCTGCAGGACCCTAAACACGTCTTCAGAAAAAAAGGTGTCTACATGGAATCAAAATCCTATCACCCACAGTGTTATTTGAAGAGTGGATAGGTGGGGATGGATGAGAGATCCCCTGTCCTGTGTGAGTAGGGCCACCCTGTGAGGTAACTTGTGATGACTGCCCTTGGCTAAATGCAGAAGAGGGAACCAGTGCTGCATCAGCCAAAAGGGAATCACCAACAAGATTTTGGGAGCATCCTGTTGAATTTTGAAATGAGGAGAAGGGGAGGGAAAGCATAAACAAACACCCCTTCCAAGAAAAAGGAAGGACGTCCCCTTCCAAACCAGAAGACCTGGGACTCTGGCACAAAATAAAAGAAGTTGTCTGTTCAGAGGGGAGGGAAATAAGTAATCCTATGGCAGAAAGTGTTAACTGTAGGTCTGGAGTGCAGATGGTCCTGGGTTCTAATACAGGGTGTGCAAACTTTGTTTTGGTGGGAGGTTGGTATAATGGTTATGGTGTTTACCTTATAGACACAAGGGGCAGGGTTTGATTTTTACATGGGGTAACTGGCTAGGTTTAAAACAGCTCACAAGGACAGTTAGCCCAGTACTAAATCTATGAACCTATGAGGGCACCTTCAGAAAAGTGTTTAGATGAGAAAGACCTAGAATTGGTCTCCAGGAACCCTCCTTCCTGGCTACTAGAAACATTCTGGAGAAAAACACCCTCTCCCTTTGGGACACTGGTACCTCTTGAATAGTACCCTGAGTCAAAAGGTCCTGAAACACCTCTGGAAAAGAAAAGAGTTGTTCCTGAGGGGGCTGAGGAACACCCATAAAAGGAGGAAGTGATTTCCAAACCATGAAATACCCTGGTAAATAATGGACAGGACCAAGGAATCCCGAGTAATCTGTAGCCAAACAAGGGGGGGGGGGGACAGATAGGTGAAGAGAAGAGCAAGGTGGCTGGGAAGAATAGTGTAATCAGACAGCACCTGGTTTATCTGTAAAAGGAGACTTCTGAGGCACTAAAGTCTGAATAGCCTTAGAAGAAGGAGCCCACTTGCCACACTTTTTGCCCTTAGGAGGAGGGTGAGATTGCCTGCAAACAAAGACCGACTTATTGGGGTAGTTTCTCTGAAATTTAGGCACAGGCAAAACAAACACGTTTAAGCTCCTGAAAGCCTTGCCCTTATTCTGAAGGAACTTAAACATATCAGCGGAAACTTCATCAAACAAGTGTTTATTATCAAGAGGGGCAGCTTAGCCTTAATATAATAAAGCAAAGGTTGAAGCTGAAGCCAAGAATACCTCCTTATCACTGATCCAAAAACAGTAGCCCTAAAGGAAGCATCTGCTGCATCATAACTACACTTGATGGAATGACAAACCGCCTGGGAGGAAGTTCCTAACAGGAAAAGAGCAGGTGTTTTATCCTGAGTCTGGAAGATCAGAAATAATGTGACAAGTCCGGGATAGGAGAGCCAACAAGTACCTGGACATATAGGTCTGATAATTAACGGCCATAAAAAACAAAGGTAGCAGAGGTGTAAACCTTCTTGCTTAGCTTTTCCATGGTCATCCCATCTTTATCACAGGGCAGTAACTTGGGAGAAAGAAGGAACTAAGAGGGCTTGTCAGAAGCTACAGACACCACCAAAGGGTCAGCAGAAGGACACTTGTACAAAAATTTACAGTCCACAGGCACCCTATAGAATCTACCAGGTTTCTTGGGAGCAGGGGGCCGAGAGTCTGAAGCCTTAGAAGCATTGGAAAATGCATACAAGACTGCAAAAACAAGAGAAACAGCAAAAGGTTTAGGAGAATTCATCTGCAGCAATTCACAGCATTTTTTATGTACTTCAGAGACCTGAGCACAATCCCATTTAAAGAACTCCATCATTCAGAAGACTGTCCCCATAACAAATCTCCTCAACGGGAGTATCAGAACTGGTAGACTCCTCTTCCTTTGATCCATGGTCCAAAGGATAGGGAATCTGGAAGAGTAAGCAAGGGATTCCTCATCTGATTCCAGCTCCTCCTCAGAGGATTCCTGTTCCCTGGGACTTTTTAGAGGAGTAGAGTTCCAAGGGGGGCTGGAACAAAAGCTCCATGGGGAGGGTTCATTGCCATCAAAGCATTAAACAAACCCTGAGTGAAGGCCTGCTAGTCTTTTGCTTTTTCTTCAATGGGATGTCTGCTTTATAAAACCTGGAAGACTCTGACCCAGAACAGCATCAATGATGGTAGTAGGGACTTCTTCTCTGACTAATTATTTGAGGAACACCCATAGGGCGCCTTGGAAATAATCAGTAGTGGTTTCACCTGAAAGTCCAAAATGGATGTTTGCCATGTCTCCTTGGACATGCTTAAAGTAAGATCTCCGCCAGCCTCCAACCCGGTCGCATAACAGAAATCCAACAACAATGCAGGGTGAACCTCCAGGCATTCACCCTCCTCAGGACAGATGTCCGGCAGAGGCTGAACAGCAGAAGATTCCGGCTTACATTTCTTGGCCTTCTTCACTGATGGCTGTCCCTCAAAGCAGGAAGTACCCTCCATCGTGTCTTTCACAAGAAGCTTAAGACACTGATTTTCAAGACAGGGCACCAAAAAAGATAGTCTACTATGAAGGGTTTTAGGTACAAAAGTCTGATAAATGGAACAGGACATATGGTCATGACAGGGATCCAAGCAAAAAAGATACTGGGTCTGGTGGTCCTTATGGGGAATCTGGCATTTACCCTTCTTGGATGACATGAAACCCCACAAGCAACAAAAAAAAAAAAAAGGATAACTAAAAAAAGAACCTCAATAGGGCACTTATCTGCAATGGCTTTGTGAACCAGCAGTGGAATGTGTGTTCAGACTGGGGGCAAAGACGTTCTGAGGATGGTATGTCCAGACGTTACCTTTATGTTCACCGCGATGCAAGGAGCATAAATGTGATGTACTGCGTAACTTAAAGCAACCTATAGGCTTTGGTATACTGGTCGGACGTCAGGCCACCCTTGGCAGGGGATACCTAATCTAATGAATACTGCAACAGTGAAATGGAAGAACATCCTGGGTTGCCATCAGGTGAAGGTAAAGCACCCTGGAAGTTGCAAGTCGGGAAATCTATAAGCCTGTGTTGAGGTGGCATCTCAGTCTGTTGGGAAGGTGTAAGCTGACTTTTCTCAGAGTGACCATGATGCCTAGATGCTGTATTAGTCAGAGCAAAAGGTCCCCAATGGTGTGATAAGATGCCGTCGGTTGAAGTGGTAAGGAGCCAATCATTGAGATATGGGAAAACCTGGATCTCTAATAAGTGCAGATGCTCTGTCACCACTGTCATGATCTTGGTGAACACCTGGGACTGTGGTCAGACCAAATGATAGGGCTCTGTACTGATAATAACTGGCTCCCAGACTGAAATGGAGAAACCTCCTCAAATGATTTTCTATCTTCCCATACTAGTATGTGTCCTTGAGATCTATGGAGCACATCCAATCATCCTTCCTCAGTAGAGGCAAAATGAACTGAAGCAAGACCATCCAGAATTTTATCTCATGTCCAAAAAGTGGGTCTGAGGTTGCCTGTTTCCTTGGATACTTAAAACAGCCTTGTGTACACTCTAGCTGGTCTTCAGGGACTGCCTGGATGACTCTTTCTAGCAGATTGGAAACCTCTGCTGATGCAAGTTGCCATAGACCGAGTGGAACATTGGGAATATTCTTCTTTCTGATGGGTAGGGAAAATGGTATAGAATAACCTCTGGAAATTATGTTCAGCACCCAAACATTTGAAGTTATGGTGTGCCAAGCTTGTGGGTGCAGAGACGAGCACTCCTCCACTGCCTCCAGGGTGCAGTAGTCTGGAAAACCTTAAGGGGAGCTGAAAAGGCATTTTGGTACATGGTCCACTACGGCGATCTCCATTATTATTATTATTACAACTTCCTCTCCCACGGGGTGGTCTGTCTCCAGGAATTTCCTGATAAGTGACTTCCTGAACCTCATCTTTTTCCCAGTCCACTGATTTCTGAAATAGGATCCTTGGGATGTGGAAAAAATGGATGCCTGCTGCAGCAAGAGTCTTACCATCCTGATAACTCCTGGTTGGCAATTTTGTTTTTTTTTATAACTTTGGTCTAAAAAGGGTGAAACCACCAAAAGAGGCATTGATGAGAGCCATCCTGAAGCTTTTCACAAATTCACAGAGGCACATCCAGGAATGGAGGCAGATGGAAATGCTGTGCTGAAAAGCAATCACATGGCTATATTGGAGGTAGACCGGATAGTGGAAAGCTGCGAGTCCACTGTCTTTTGAATATCTGCAGGTAGAGCACCTGATAAAGGCTTGTCTCCTTAGTCAGGTCTCTCTGAAATCTGGGGAAATGAGCTAAGTCATTCAGTTCTCTGAGTGCAAAGGTCACTAAAGCATATGTCCACTTCCCAAAATGGTCCACAGCCCCAGATTTTCTATTATTGGGATGAACCAAAGAACTTTCTTCTGACAATTCTTTCTTGATTGCTGCTGCTACAACCATTGTATCCACCAGAGAACCTTTTCTCTAATGATTTAAATCTGCAGGAGCAGAGAGAATCTTATCATTTTTTTCTGTGGGAGGGGCTCCACCACATCAAGGTACTTCTATGCCTGTTGAGCCATCAAGTCAATGAGTGTGTCAATGGGCAGTACAAACCATGACAAAGATGAGCCAGAACCAAAGGCTTCCAGGAACATGGACACATCTGGAGAAATACTTTCTGTGGACCAGCCCCCTATCTGTTTCATCAACCCCAGGATCTCGCTGAAAGTGACATCCTCAGAGGGTGATATGTGGGAGCCTTTGTCGTCACCTAGGTCCACGTCTTTGGTGACAGACACTGAGGAAGAGTCCAAGAGCTTCCATTTGCATATCTGTTTTCCATGAATTGTCAGACAGGGAGCTTATGTAACAGGTTACGTGTTAAACCTGTGGAACAGACTGTCCCTGTCTGACAGAAGGTTAAGAAACAGAAGCTGATTCCAGTCAAGGTTTAGATGGTAAAGACCTGGATGAAAGCACTTTTTCCCCTCAGTATTGAAAGGACCTGTTCAAAAGCCTTAAAAGCAGAGGATGCCACCAACACCCTCCAAACTTCAAACAGAAAAGAAACCTCGGAACCAATGGGCCCCTTCCCTGAGGTGGATATAAAAACTGCACACACCCCTGTTAAAATGCCAGGTTTGTGTGATATAAAAAAAATGAGACCACAATAAATGATTTCAAAACTTTCCCACCTTTAATATGACCTATAACCTGTACAATTCAATTGAAAAACAAACAAATCTTTTGGGAAAAAATATAAAAAAATAAAAAATGTATAATACGCTGGTTGCTTAAGTGTGCACACCCTTAAACTAATACTTTGTTAACCAGAAAGACAAAGGCAACCAATCAGAATCAAAGCCACTTAACTTACTAGCTACAGCAAAGGTGCTCAGGGACAGACTGGGCATCAGGCTACCAGCACTAAAGGGCATACTGGTTCCCGAAGAGACATAAGAGATGGGTACATGGACCAGCTCTCAGTTCATTCCAGGAAGATGGTACTGATAGAACCCCGAGCTACAGCTGTGTCCTGAGAAACATTCTCATCATTCTGTCGACATCCTGTTCGGTCAGACTTCTCGATGACCAGGAAGACACCACCACCAATGGTGGTCTAGAATATCTCCTCTCCTGAAGAATCAGAGAATGCAGTCTGGGACTTGTTAGAACTGGGGAGAGTCTGGGACTTATTAGAACTGGGGAGAATCTGGACCGAGCAGGAGATGTAAGGTGCCCAAAAGTTGTTGGCTTCAAAAGTCTTGGTACCTTGGGATCTGATCCCAAAGTTAATGCCAGATCCTGGCACCGTTTGCAGTTCTCAGAGTACAATTTATCTTTTATTTTTTACTTTTCTTTTGTCTTGTCTTGTTTGGTCTTCTCCAACTCCTTGTCATTGTCAGATTTATCCTTGAATTTCCTGTCTTAGGTGAGAGGAGAAGGCACAGAAGATGATGGGATGGCCCCTCTGGGGAGGGAGAAATCCATTTCTCCATTCTAGTTTGCAAGGCAAGGGCACTGAATGAGGAGCAAGCCTGGCAAGAAGAGTCAATGTGAGTGGTGCTTAAACAATACAGAAAAAGGCAGTGTGGGGCTTGTGCCCACACTCTGTGCATTTTCTAAATCCTTGATAGTCATCTATCGAGAACACACACACACATATCAAAAAATTGCTGACTGCTAGCACAAATGTGAAAATACACATATAGAACTAGCCTAATATAAAAAAGCACAGTACAGAATTATCAACAGCAGATCTAATTATCCTAAGGAATATAAACTCTAATTGAAATTCTGTAATAGCTAACAATCCTAAATACCTAACCTAGGGAGAGAGGAACAAGACAAAATCTTTTCCATTTGGACATATATGATTTTCTGGAAGAGGGTTTCCTGGCCTCCTGCAGAACCCAGAGTATGTCGTCAGAAAAGAAGTGCCTAAAAGGGATCAAAATCCTATCACCCAAATTGTCATGTGAAGAGTGGACAGGTGAGGATGGATTGGAGATCCCTTGTCTTGTGTGAGAAGATCCATCCAGTAAAGTAATGTATGGTGATTGCCCCTGGCCAAATGAGAAAAAAGGGGGAACCAATGTGCAGAACTTGAGATAATGAGGGAAGGGAGGGGCTACAGAAACATTTCCTTCAAAAGAAAAGATGGAGGACTTGGGACTCTGGAGCAGAACAGATGACAATGTCTGTACAGAGGGGAGATGAAAATATCTGAGGTATACCCCACCGATGAACAATTTCCAGGAACACATCTCTGGGAAGCATCCATTTGTGAGCTGCTGTTCTGGTCCTGCTCAAAGAATCTGTCATGAGATTGTGCTGTGAAGGAATGTACACTACCTGAAGAATCACTTGATACTGGATAGCTAGATCCTAGACTTTAAAGAGCTAGTCTGTAAAGGAGACAGGACTTGGTGTCCCCCTGCTTTTTGACATACCACATCACTGTGGTATCATCTATAAAGACTTGAGAAGCCCAGGATGAAAAAAGGAATGAAAAGCTTTATGTTGATATGGTCTGACCTTTGATGAGGAGGCCAGAAACCGTGGACCTTTAAGGGTCCACAAAAAGTTCCTCACCCCATGACATGGCATGAGGCATCCATGAACAGCTCCTGAGAGGGAACTGGAGCTTGAAAGGAAGCTCTGGCTTAAGAGACAGTTGATGAATCCACCAGTAAAGCCTGTATAGTTCCATCAGATGAGAAGTTGAAAGCACAACTGTAAGTGGTTAAAACTTTCTTAGATGACAGATGCATGACATTTGGTCTTGATATATGTGCAAAACCAATGTTCAAAGCAGGAAAGTTGAAGTACCAAGAAAATTCTATCTGGGACAGGAATGTGATATAAAGGAACTTGAGCAGGAGGGAGTGTATAAATATTTGGGAACTGATGAAGAATCAGCAATAAAACATGAACACATGAATAAAGCTCAGTAAAGAATACTTCAGAAGACTAAAACTGGTCTGGTTGAGATTGCATATTCTGAGGACTGCAGAAATTGCCTCAAGTACATTGCCAACCCACTTATTCTTAATAAACAAATAAAGCCGTGTGAGAGGTGTAAATACACTTTAATGCTGGAGGAAAAACTCTCTTATACAACCAAAACTAGTCCTACAGAGGTTGTTACTGACACTTACACCATGCCTAATGTGCAGGGTAAAGCCCCTACACCTAAGACTACTTATGCTGAGGCACTTACAGGTAACCGTCCTAAAACACTAAGACCCCTGCACAGTACAATCAAAGAAAGAGTCCTCAGTCATCAGGTAAACACTCCATTAAAACACCACCCACAGCTACACATAGTAACACTGTATCCAATGCCTCTATTGCTAAGCCTTCAAGGCAAACCAGTGCACAGCCAAATTTCCTGGTTACAGGTGATTCTACAGTGAGGCACACCGATGTCCCCCTCACCAGAATGAGTAAGGAGAGAGTCATGGTTAGCTGCTTTTCTGGGGCTAGGATCCATCAAGTTACACAGGCACTCAGGTCACTGAACCACAGGTGCCAGTATGACTCTGCCATAGTCCATGGGTGTTAATGACCTGGAACTTACCTCCCTTGACTATATGAAGCAATACATCATTGAGCTCCTGACTGTGCATCTCAGGTAGGTATAAGCCTAGCACTGAGCAGCATACTACCTTCTCCAAGGTTGCTGCTATGTTACCAACAGAAAATGATAAATTTTAACAGGTGGCTTTGCTTCTGGTGTCACTCCATCTGGGTATAATATTTTTCATCCTGGGTGGACATGGTTAACAGACCACGCTACTTTGCCAGGGATGGTGTGCACTTATCCCATCTAGGCTTTTGGATATTGGCAAAGACCTTTTCCACCCCAACAGTGCTTTTTTAGGCAATGCTAAACTGACAAGCATACTGACTTAACTGAATCTATGAAGGACTATCTGAAGGTGGTACTGCTCACAAGTCTTAAAAGGAAATTGCACTCAGTGCAAGCCTTCCTCTCCCTGGAGAGAGTAGACATCTATGTAGTAATGGAAACATGGTTTAAAGTCACAGAGAGTACCCCAGCAATGCAAGGTTCTAATGCCTTCCACCTGTAGACAAGCAATTTACAGGAGGGAAGTAAAAGTGGAGAAATCTCAATCTATATTAAAAGCAACCTCAACTGTCGCTATTTTGTAGGGACACCCCTGATGTTCCTCAAAATTTTGTTCCATTCCATCTCAAGTTGGAAATCAATTTGAGAATTTCTAAGACAAAAGTGCCAACATTCAAAATGCATCCCTAATGTGGGGTCTTTTCCTTAATTTTTACTTTGTTCCAAATTCTATTGGTAAAATTTAAGATCTGGTTAAAGTGTATGGCCCACTGGAATTCACACATTTGCAACTTGCCATAAACAGAGTGTCGTACCATATCCTTACAACCCATAGTCCCCCCATGTCCCAGGGCACCCATACTACCTATCTCAATGTACTAGAGTCCCTCGCCATTTAATCCAATGTGATATTCATGGGGGATCTCAACCTCCCCTCTGTAGATTGGGAATTCTGCACTACTACTAATTGGACAAGCCCAGCTACACCTATACTTTGTTAATAGCAACATCTTGGAACAGGTGGTCCACTCTCCTACCAGGGGTACAGACATCATTGACCTTGTACTCATGAAAATGGGAGGGCCAATGTTCCTCATCCAATGTAATGTTTTCACTTGTCAGATCTGACCATAAGACAGTATCATTTTAAATAAGAATTAAATCTGATGATCCAGCGAAACCAAAAACCTTTAAGAACTATTCCAGGGCTAACCTCTCTCTCTACTAAGCAACACCTTGGCTAAACTCCAAATACCCACAAACCCAGTAAACATCATAGCATATACTGAGCTATTTTCAAAATCTCTGTACAGCCATATTGATAGCTGTATAGAGCGAGTTCTGCCCACTTGTATTAAGAATAAGACAAACTCAAAAGGCAAACCACCCTGGTGGAATCACAATATCAATTGGTTATAATAAATCTTGGCCAAGCGTAGGAGGAATAAAGCCATACATACCAGAAGACCCCTGACCAATCTAAACTGGCAATGTAAACTGGAGGGTTAATTAATACTTCATAGGCTAAATTTGAAGAAAAAAATAGCTTCTCAGGCAAAGGACAACCACAAAGCTTTCTGGAGCTATGTCTAAAACCTCAGGGGAAATGCACAACAATATGCAGAACTTATTGTAAACGGCAACACCCACATTGAACTGGAGGCCATTGCCAACCTTTTGGCTACTCAAGTTTCTCTGTCCACCACCCCCCCCGCATACCACAATCCACCCAACCATTGCAAGGTAATAGGTCAATGGACTTTCCAAGAATAAAAACACTGCATCGAAGGGCTGTAACAGCATCCCAGGACATTTAACAAATAGCATGAAAGATTACTTCTCTGGTCCACTTGAATCACCTTTTTCGCCCAAGGAATGGAAAATGACTGAAGTCATTCCCCCACATAAAAGAAGGGCCAACATCTCATCTGGGTAACTTCAGGAACATAAATTTTACCAGCCTCATACGTACGGCCATACGTAAGGCCAGCTTTGTTAAAGGAAGCTCATGCCTATGAAATCTGGTGGACTTTTTTGAGACAGTCACCAAAGCACTGGATGAAGGTAAGATTGTGCACACAGCTTACCTCAACCTGGACAAGGCTTTTGATACAATACCCCAATCAGGTATTAAAGACAAACTCACTAATTTAGGTATAAACTGTTTTATCACTTGCTGGATAGCCAAATGGCTCACTGATAGGACCTAAGGTGAGGCCACCTCCACCAAGAGGCCAGTCATTAGCGGAGAACCCCAGGGCTCCATACTGGGCACACTCATTTTTGGCATCTATTTGTCTGAAATGGAAACAAATATTGAAGGTTTATGGCTGACTAAGTCTTCAAGAAGGTCTGTTTCTGACTAACAAATGGTGCCAAAGCCATGGTCTTAAACTCAATACTAAGAAATGCATAAATTTACCCTTTGTGAAGTCAACCATTTCAGCTAATTACCACACTGAAAATATGCCCATAGAGTTCACCCAGTGGTCAGGGATCTGGGTACGCACATAGACAGTAGCCTTACCTTTGACCACCACATGGCCACATCAGTGAGGAAATCCTTTTATATTACGCAACTTATAAGTACTGGCATGGCATCTATATCCAAAGAGGTCATTATCCCACTGTACTCCGCTGATTAGATTAACAATAGAGTACAATGCTCCCTTTGGTATGTACCCGACCATGTACATGCAAGAAAGATAGCGATCTCAGAGGTTCCTTACAAAAAGAATACAGACCTGCCTTATGCAGAGCACCTTAAAGCCCTTTCCATCTACTCAGTCTCCTGTAGATTGCTGAGGGGTGATCTATGTCTGGCTTACAAGGCATCTGCAAACCCCACATTTATGAATCTCCTACATATTTGTTAGTCAAAGAGCACCACAAATACAAGGTCTAGGGACCTGAATTTTGTCTGTGACTTAAACAGAACATGCTGGAGAGAGAGATATGTGCTCCTCCAATCCATGTAAAGCTGAGTTCATCTATTACCCAGTTTAAATGCAACCTAGACCAGTGGATGGGGAACATGACATTTATACTGGACCTGGCACCCATATGCCTTATGGACAGAGGTAGCTTATAAATGCCTGGCTCTCAATGTCCTACTTGGATAAAGGACATCATTATTCTTTTGGGAAAACTTGGCTAAGCTTAGAAAGGCCCCCTGGTTCATTAGCCTAGTAACAGTCTCTGAATCTATGAAAACAACCTTGACATTTAGCAACAAAGTCCAAACCACAAATCAATTTGCTTTTCCTGCTTTAACTTACAGTTTTGGTGTGATTAACGGGCCCCAAAAGGTATTGGATCAGTTGGACAGAAAAACAACTAAAAATTCCTCACACTTATCAGATGATATATAACATTAGTGTATACCAAGTTTAATATATTCCATGCTCTGAAGGTATGGGCCTCCTTGAAATTGATTAAATGTATAGATCTGCAGTCGTGGGAATGCAAACATATCTGCTGACCTCATCAAATCCAAACATAGTGAAAGTTTTACAACCCGAAGAGAGAAAGTCTAAGTTGACCTCTCTGCTTAGTTTACCAGAAGCATTCAGGTGGTAAGTGGGAATGGAAATCAAACAAGCAGCAGAAAAAAAATCTAACAGCAACTGAATGTGCCAAAAACAAAAGAAAGAATATAAGGAAAAGGATCAGATGAGAAGGAAAAGGATCAGATGAGAAGGAAAGAAATGTGGAAAAGCCATAAATATAGTTGCAAGTATAGAGATTTCCTGGAACAACCTCACGTTGATCAGGATTTGAGGCAAAAATGGTTAAGGAGAGGGGAGTTCAAACCAAAAAATGAAAGGTTAATAATGGCAGCCCAGGATAGTGAACTACGTACACGTTGGTTTACAAAATCAATTGAACATGCAGGAGTAACATTCAAATGTAGGTTCTGTAAAAATAATTGGAAACAGTCACACACCTTGTTGTTGGGTGTGATACACTCATGCAGAGGGCTTGTACACTGGAAGGCACAATAATGTGGCAAGATTATTGCACTGGGTATTGTGAAAAACACTACAATTGAGAAGTAGCTGAGAAGCATGGAAACATAAACCATAAAGCATTATCAAGAATGATGAAGTACACATCACATGGGATCATCCATTACCAAAAAATTCAAAAAATACATGTAAGAAAACCAGATGTAGTAGTTCATGAAAAAAGACAAAATGAGCAGTGATCACTGAAATTTCTACACCTAGTGATTACAGTGTCTCATGTACAGAGAAAGTCATAAAGCATCAGGATTTGCAAACATAAACAGGAGTAATGTGGAAGTAAGACACCCAGACAGTTCCAACAGTAGTAAGACAATGGGTGTAATACAAAAAAAAATCTACTCTCATATTTAGATACATTATCAATATATCCACTGTGGTGCAGCGGTAGTGTTGTTGCCTCACAGCAAGAGGTTCTCCCATTCAATTATCGGCTGGAGTGCGGGGAGTGCCTTCTGTGTGGACTCTGCATGTCCTCCCCGCAGTTGGGTGGGCGTTCGAAAGACATGCATAAATGGGCATGCCTTCGTTGAACGTCGAGCTGGCACCTCGGTGTTCATGAAAAATCTACTGCCAATTATTAACGGACTGGAGTTCTGCTGTGGTGACCCCTAACTGGGAAAAGCCGAAAGACAAACAACAACAACATCAATACATGCAACTCTGTATGAAATGAAGGAAGAATCAGTTCTGGGCACATTGTGTGTGCTGCAAAGAGTACTTTTGGCTAACATCAAGAATTGAAACAATACTAATTTCACTGAACTTTAATTATAGCCTGACTTAGGAATGGGGTACATTTCTGTCACAGTATTAGTGTGAAGATTGGACAAAGACAGACGAAGGCTGCCCGCCTAGTCAAATAGAATTTGATACATAATTCTATCAGCTGTATAAACAAATGTAACAAGCTTGTATTTTTAAATGTAAGAAAACACTGTAAAAATGTGAACTTCAAGATTGTTGCAACATTGCCATCTGCTGCAAGAAAAACCAAGCCAAGTATTTCAAATGTGTCTTTTAAAGTTGAAAAGAGCTTATGAATCTCTTTAATGTTTTACAAGTCAGTTTCAGTGGGTCTGGATGAAGGTTTCATGCCCACTGCTTTAAGGCTAAAGTTTATGACCAGAATTTACATGTGGATGGTGCTTTACTGCTCTGGTTTATGTTAGAGTATACATGTAAAATGTCTTTTACTGTTGTAAGTTTCTGAGCAGGTTTAGATTGCTAAATAATACAGTTTGTGGCCTAAGAACTCAGACCAAGATGATGCAATATGAATAC